>NC_056739.1:323500786-323645786 GCF_019279795.1 Protopterus annectens | reverse complement strand
AAACTCCCACACAAATTATGGGGTAGTGCCCATATATATCAGGGCTACAGTTGGATAAAACGTGTGTGACCTTGTACAGTCCAGAGGTCAGTGTATGTAAGACACTGTTATATGCCCTTGTGAGTCATTCTATGAGGGAGGGGTATGCACCGTTTTTAATCTAGGCTGTTACAACATGTGAGGGATATCAGTAGTAAGACACATGAAGGTATATGGCTGTACATTTTCATATATTTCACCATGGGAACAGTGGTGGGCTAGTGCTTACTGTCTTACAGACAGTTATGTTTGTCAGTCTGATAGTGATGTTTTAAGTTAAGCATTGTTATGTAGCAGATACATTTTCATTAGAGAGCTTAATTCTTTTCCCCTAGGGGTTGGGTACAGAGTGTGACTGGAGGCTGCTGAACTACATCTGTAATTAATAAGTGTTAACTGATTCTTATCTTCAAGGCAGGTGTTTTTTTATTGTTCTACTACTTGAAGGCCTTAGCCTGGACAGCAACATATGTTATGTTTTCAGATTACTGTTTCAAATGTTTTGCTTGAGAGTTTCATTCCTTAGTTATTATGTATTTCAAACACCTAACTGCTATATGAAATGGCATAGACAACTGAAATAGTACACACACATTTCTATGTATGCAAACTTGTGTGTGGTGTCATATCATTTGACTTGTCTGTGGGTATATGTTTCATGCAATAATTGTCTTTTCATAGGTTCATAGGCAGGTACTAGGCTATTGGCCCTAGGGCCTATTGGCTCTAGGGCCTATATAAGCCTAGCCAAATGTACCCTGGCTTTCGCCACCCAAGAAAATTATTTTCCTGTGCCACTGTCGAGCAGAGCCAAAGAAGTGATCCCCCGGGGTGAATTTCCTATCTCCCATCCAATCATCAAGATTTTTCTTGAAGAGTGCTAATGAGGAGCTTTGTTTGATATAGATAGGTAGTTTGTTCCAGATTATGGGAAGTCTCTGGGACAGGAATCTATCCCTCCAGCATGTTCTGTTTATTGTGGTGACAAGGTGTAGGTCCCTAGACCGTGTAGCTCATTGGGATTGGGATTTCTTTAAGTGGAGCATGTCTAAAAGCTCTGGGTTTGACATAGCTTTGTGTGTTAGGCAGAGATCACCTCTGAGTAGGCGATATGCAATGGAGTAAATCTGCAGTTTTTTCAGATGGTCTGCATAGGGCATCTGTTTGAGGCTGGTAATCCTCTTTGTGAGGTATTTCTGTGGCCTTTCCAGTTGTTGTAGATGTCTTGTGAGGTACATACCAAAAGGGGCACTGTAGTCTATAATGGGTCTAATGAGTGACGAGTAGAGGGGAACAATGACCTTTTTATTCCTGGATGAGAAACCTTTTGTGATGAGGTGTGCCACATAGAAGGATTTCCTGACTACTGTGGTGATGTGATTATCAAAGGAGAGACTACTGTCCACCTGTGTCCTAAGGTCTCTTATCACACTTTCCGTGTTAAGTAGACTACCGCCTATATGGTAGTTCACGGGTACTGAGTTTTTACCAAAAGGGATGACAATGCACTTTTTGGCATTGAGCTTGAGGCTATATTTATTTATTTATTTATGTATTTATTTATTTATTTATTTATTTATTTTTCGTTTTTTTATATATATCAGTACATACATATACATATATATATATATATATATATATATATATATATATATATATATATAGACACACACATCTACATATATAAATACATTTCCCCTACTGTTGAATGACTGTGCTGGATGATATGTTTGAGAAAAAATCTAATTTATTTACGTCTCAAATGACTTAGTGGTAAATCACTTTGGCTATAGTGTATAGGGTCTTGGGTTTGAGACTCGCAAGGGCTGATTATTTTGTTGCTGGGCAGAACAGGGGCTGTTGGAACAGAGTGATTAAGGCACTTTAAAGCAGTTGTAAACAGGTTTGTGTGGAGCTAAGTGACGCTTACGTGAGCTGAGCTTCCCTTACGCCTGCTTACGGCTTCTTACGGCCACTTAAACCCGTGCTAATTTCAAATAAAGAAAAGAAAAAAGGGAGATAGGAAAGTGGTGAAATTGGGGCAAGCAGGGGGACAAACAAGAGGAGAATCAGGTAGGGATGTGCAGGACGGGTGTAGCAAAGTATTATAGCTCTGCATTTCTTTGGCAGCAACAGCTGCTTTCATTGTGGGCACTTTACAATTTGGAGCCTCACACCCTACAGGGAGGTGTGTGGGCATCATACAATATGGATGATTGGTAGGGTTAGATTGTATGATGGGTACATGTCTCTGGGCAAAATGCAAAACTATGTATGGGACGTGAATTCTTTTTGTGGGACAGATGCCCTTTTTTTTTAAGGTGAGAGTCGGATGTTAAGAAAGGATTATAGGTAAGTGTGGTGATGGAAGTTTGGTAGGAGAGGTTGCATTTGCAGACAGACAAGACAGACAAGACAGCAGACAGGGGTGTTATATGACACATGGGGGTAAACACCTTGATGGGGATGGTGGTGGTGAATCCAAGGCTCATGAGCCCCCCAGATGGTAGTAGTGGCACTGATGTCCCCACCCAATGGCAGTCAGCACTACTCCTTCACAGCCCTGCAGGTGTCTGTGCTGGGGGCTGGGCTGGAGGGGCCACCTGCCCCTCTAGCTGCACCAGCCTGCCCTCCACCTGATGCAGGCAGTCATCCAGCTCTGTCTGGAGGACACTGCACACCATGTCACATACCTCGTCCTGGGTGACAACATCTAACCTTGCCCACTTGCAGGGGGGTGAGCCCCATCCCCCTGCAGTGGTTCCACCTGAGGGTAGTGCAGGACCAGCAGATGAGGGAACTCTGGGTTGGGTCTGAGATATGATGGGACCCAGTGCCTCAGCCAGGTGGGGTGGGAGAGGTGGATCCACTGGGATCTGCCTTCCCATATGTGCAAATTAACAATGAATATTGGTTAGCCATTCACAACACATTACAACATTAATCACAATAGCATGCATGGATATTCAAATTTACCCAACATGGTGCAATTATAACAGCGCCATAGCAAACAGAACCCATGCATATATGAAATAGCATTCAGGGTTGCAACAGCATGCCAATTAGTCATATGTCAGGCAGGCAATACAATGATTATTCACCAGGGAATATTAGTATGCACACAGTTTAAACAATGATAAACCAAATGGAACAGCAGTCCCAACAGTATAGGTTTGTTTAGGAACATACCCATGTTGGTTTCAGTGTGATAGTTGGATTAGTTGAATGGTGGGGGAAGGGAACAGATTCAATTGACAACTGCTATCAAGTATTTTACACTACTATTCACTACTCTACACTCTGGCCACACATACAGTCTACCTGGGCCATGGCTACATCACACCAACAGCTGTAGATATCAACAGAGCAATTGTACCCTTATTTTAATTATACACATCAGACCTGTTTCTATACCAATTTCTTTACTTGTGGGCCCTGTGCAGATAAGCTGTGTGCACATTACATTGCTGTTTCTACACCTATTTCAGATTCATGTATTAGCTGCAGGCCCTGGAGTGTGTGTTGTGCCTTTCATATTCATCTACTGTGATATTCTCTTTGTGCAGGTTTCTTGGCGACTGGGGAAACTATCCGTGACACCGTGACACTTGATGGGTTTGTCTTGGCCAGACTGCAGAGTGTGGATGTCTAGCTTGCATCTATTTGTAGGACTTGGGCTGATCAACACAGCAATTGTACACCTTTCATAGTCATACACATCATACTAGTATTTTTATTCAGATTTCTTTACCTGTGTGCCCTGTATGGAAAATGTTATGTGTTGTAGTACATTATTTTTTCTATTCAGATTGCAGTTTACAACTGTAGAACCAGACTGAGATATTAGTGGAGGTCCCTGGATTCAAACCATGGTGTGTGTGCAAAATTGAACTATAGGCCTAGTTCTTATCAGACGGTGTTGTGTGTTGCTTGTGACATTTCTATCTAGTACATATTTCTGTGCACAGTAGTTTTATTATGTTGCATTATTTGTTTCCCATTTTCAGTACAAATTATGCATACAGAACAGACATTGGTGTCACTGTTTGTGAAACATGTGCACATTAGCTGGATTGCACATTTGACTGTTTTACAACGACATACTGCAATTTAGATTCCTGAGAACACAGTGTAGGTTTTAAGTCTGCACCTGTTAGCCTTATACATTTTTCAGTACATTCACAGCTACATACACCAGAAATTGAAAGGATAACACAAGACACTGCTGGCAGACAAACAAGTAAAACACATTCTGATGGCAATATGTACTGTTGCTTTTTTCAGTTATTTGACATGCCCATTCTAAAGTATGCAGACAAGCAGTGCTAACTCAGTTCACCTCAGTTAATGCATTCTGCAAGACATACACATTTCTATTTTTCAGGTACAAGTGAGGTGACACACACCAGTGTTTGGGAACACCTTTATTAGTTTTGACATACATATCTCTGTACAACTCAGAAATCCACAATTACTATTCTTGCATGATCTGCACAGAGGAATGCTTTTCATTTCTAACTGTTACAGTAGCCCTGACATTTCACTTTCTTGGCAGGTTCACTCAGACACAATCATACATATTCTAATATTCCTCTCCTGCATATTGTACCTTGTTTGCTACTGACAGCAGCTGGGAATACTCCATTGTAATGCTGGTAGCCTGACACAGGCATTTATTCCTGACTTTTACAGCACAATTATATATACAGACAGTACTACTATTACTATAATTTTTATTTCTTACTGCTAATAGTAGGGGGTATTCTGTACTCACCATACTGCCGATGCAGCCAGGCCATTCACTGGGCATGAGCCTCAACATTCTGGGACCTCTCTGCAGCAGCTGTATGGGGAGACATCACACATTAATCACACCTGTACAGTCACAAGTTGAACTTTTTCCATACTTAGAGATACATAAAGCTGCATACTTACAGACAGGTGGGACATCCTGTGCTCAGGCTTCTTGGATCCACTGGTTCAAGAGTGCACCCCTCCTCTGCTTCATGTCATTATGGTGATGACGTACTTGCTCACCAGTCTGGGGTATGCCATTGGCACTAGTGAGATTTCATGCAAGCTGGTCCCAGGCCTCTGCTTTATACTGTGAGCCCTGATATTGGCCCTGCAGCAGCCTGCCATCATGTTTTTTTTACTAGGAGCCCAACCATGACCCTGGACTCCTGGATGCCCCAAAGTTGCGCTTGGAAATGAATACCTTCACCGACACCCGACATCTTGGTCCTGCTGTGAGCAATCCCAAATGGTTATGGCTGTATTCCTGCCTGTGTGGTTTAAATAGGGCAGTTTTCCCACACTTTTTCTTGATTGGCCAGTTTTAATATGCTGAACTATGGTTAGTTCCATGCAAATCCACATAGCAATGCTTAAACCAGGTAATCACAGCTGAAAGCCGGTAAGCAATGCTTACACTAACAAAGCATTACTTAAATCTATTTTTTTCATTAAATTTATAAATTATGTTTTACATTTATATTTTACATATTCCCATCCCTCCTGTGCTATATGTGAGCCATATGATTGACATCTATCATTCAAATTCCTTAAAAGTTTATTAAATAATATGGCAGGGGAGGGATTTGAACTGAGCATGTTCCATATGTTAAACCATGGCAGTACCACTACGTTACAGCAGCTTGATGATATCTTCTATCACAGTAGCACTTGTCTATCATTTTCAGGATTTCAGCCAGGCTAAGCATAGTGGCGCACCGCGCAAACAAGCCAGGCACTGCTTAAATTTCGGATTTATTTGATGAAAAAAATACATTTTTTTAAATGTTATTGCTTTCCTCTTGCCCTACTGCTTCAATGCATGTAGGGCAAGAGTGCATAATTTGGGGTTGTGCACTTGAAGGCTGATGCCTTCCAGGTGTTTGTGTTTTGTTTTTTTCAGTGTCTGTGGACACTGAAATGTTAGCTACTTACATTTCAGTGTCTGCGGACACTTGTTTACTATATAATATTAGAGCCAGGCTCTAATATTATATAACTTGACACTCATCTGTGTCACAAAGTGCTGTACGGCACTTTCTGAGTGAAGGGGGCATGTTACATGTGCAGGCACTGCTGACACACGCTCCCTGCGCTCACTCCTGGTTCGTGTCCATTTAGATTAAATAGCAACGTGCCTTCATGCATATACAAGGCGCGCTGCTATTCTAAACAGACATGAACCACTCCATGCAAGACTAGTCTTATTCTTGCACGGAGCTTCGTGAATCCTGGGGTATATTGTTTGGAATAGGAAGCTACTGAATGTGTTTTTAAAATGTAAAAGAGTAGTGAAATCATGGGAAAAGTTATGTATAGAAAATTTCTTTGAAGATATAAAAAAGTAGATAAGATAAATATGGACATGATTAAATATGGATATCATAAGAACAGAAGTAAAGAATATGTTAAAAAATAGATAATTGTTTTATGTCATATGGATTATATGGAATGAAAGGATAAATGAAATTATGTTCAATGTAAAATGGATTTTGGCAGTGATATTGAGTAAAATTGGGTGGTGGTTATGGAAAAAATGAGTGAGGGTCGAATAAGGATAAAAAGTTGACATAATAAAGCATGAATGTATAATAAGTAAAAAAAGGGGGGTGATCGTGAATTGTAATTTTGTAAATATGTAAATATTTTGTAAATATGTACACATTTTGTAAATGTCTTCTTTATATAAATAAAGGACCCCTACTCTTTCGGATAGCTGCTGTGATATATTTTACATTCACCTGAGCTAACACCAAATCAGGCAGATGGGGCATCAGTTTAACATCTTATCCAAAGGACGACACACTCAGGATTGGAGCCCCTCCCTTATGCTCCACTGCAGTCCAGCAAAGCATATACCTAGTGTGGGAATAGAACCCATAGCCTTCTGCATCAACGTTGTGAGTGTTACCTGTTGAATCAATTAACTGCTGTGTCAGTTGTACAAGTCTTTTGGCCTTGATATCTCCTACAGAATAAAAAAGGATGCGTAGCAATGACAAAGCATTCTATGTGGGAGAAATGTGGGTTTCTGTAAGGTTTCAGTATGGTGCCTAGAAACTATAATCTTACTTTTCTAACTTAATTCCTTTATAGGAAAATTAATGAACAGTTTGAATTTAGTAAATGGAAACAATTCTGGTAAAAACATTAAAGATAATACAGCATGTTTTCTGTAAAGATATTTCTATGGTAACTGTGATATCCCAGTAAACAGAAGAGCTCTTACTTTTGTCAGAGGTGCATTTTGCATCTGTCACCGGCACTTCACACAGAATTAGATCAGAAGCCTTAGGACAACCCCCTAGCTGCCAAACCAGGTTCAATGCACACACTATCCCTTTCTTTAAACTGTTCAAAAAAATAATGTTTTATAAGAACTCAGATTAATCAGAATTTAACCCAAAAAATTTAAAAGCTCTAAATCATTTGAACCACAACAGTCAAAAGGCAAAAGAGAGTTAACAGTATGCTGCAGAAGTACTGTGCAATGAGTTCTTAGCTCTAAATCTTTTCATTTTGGCTACCAGTTTTAGCTTGGATTTAAAGATCAACACACTGTGATGGATCTACAGAGTGTCTTCAAGTTGTATAGACTCTGGGAACTTCAGTCTCTTAATCTCCAACAGCACTCTAGGCTCTGGAACACTATGAAAACAGGCGCAGTAGCAGAGAATGATGATTGGCTCTTGGTCAATGTCTACAGAGTCAGTGTTCAGGGTGTTAGCTGGTAAAATAAATGTCTCTGACTCCTGCAAAACTTCATCTTCAGCTGATCAGCATGTCTCTGGTATGTGAAAACTCTATTTCTTTCTCCCTCCTTAAAGGATACTAGACCAGTTTATTTTATCATCTGTCCTGGGATCTACTTAAGCTTTTCTCGAGGATTTTTTTAATGTTAAACAAAAGTTGCAGTGTCAGATAATCTATTCACTGTATAATAGCAAGGTAGAATTTTTGCAGGTATTCATTTTTTTTATAATAAAAGTTGAATCTAGTTTGATCAAATTAAGCCATGTGCACATGTCTGTTCATGAATGTTTTATATGATTACTAACTAATGGTGTAGTTTGCAATAACATAGAATTGTATAGAGAGAGAAGCTTTGTTCTCCATGTCAGTCTTTGTATAGTAGCTTTTATTTTTTTATTATTCTTGTCTTGAACATATGCACATAGCACTCTGCCGCCATTCTCTTTATAGGGGCATGTCCAGAAGTACTGATAGTATAAATAATACAGTTTTACTTCATGGCATGTTAAAATCTCTCGTATGTCTTCTGAATACAATTACCACTCACTGTGTGGTCTGGCAAGCTATAAGACATGAGTAGTCTCCTCACCTTAGGAATGGAGGTTTGAGACGTGATCTGTGTTGTTCAAAAGGTTGGAGGGAAGGAGGGCGGTGCGGAAATGATGTAGAGGTAGGTATGTATTTAACTGGCAGACATAATATACCATAATTTTTACTGCCTAGTAACTGCAATGTAATGATCACCTCTAAATATTCTGAACATGCATCCACCATGATCATCAACATATTACAGCAGCATATTACTCAAGAAAATGCCTGCCAACTCAATATGCAGTATTTTCCAGTACCCTCATGGAAACTTTCAGGAGTATAAGGTGATCTGCAATGAGATACATGTTTAATTTGTCAAAACTCACAGTCTATATATATATATATATATATATATATATATATATATATATATATATAATCCATTTCACCATCTAGTCTGAATATCACATACATTTATGTACTTTATTTTTTCAGTTCCATATATTCTTCACAATAGCTATTCTCAGCATGGTTGGCACAGTTACATAAAATCCAGCTGGCCTACCTGCACAGAGGTAGGGCATTCATCTCCATTGGTGACCCAAGTTTAGTATGCAACTTGAGTGCCAGATGGCCAGCTGCAGGAGGGAGGGTGACCCCCATGGCTGCTTGCCTTCCATTTGGAGATCGGGAATATTTTTTCTTCAGAGCTGGCACTCTGTGATAGTCATGAGTCATCTCCTATGACATGGCATGAAGCCTGTCAGGGCAGAGTAATAGGGAGATTGCATGTTTCCACTCATGCTGATTACAGACCAACAGAGTACACTGGGACCTGCTATTCTTGAATATTACTGTCGATGCAGATGGCACAGTACTGACCTCTGGCCATAAATCAGTTCAACAAGTTTCTGTTGCATTGCAAAACGCTTCCCTCTGACTTGTAAATGGCTTGTTCAAAAGTCTGTCAACACAACTAAATCTACAATCACAACCTTTGGTGCAGCAAAGTGACTTAATAAACCTTCTGAATCGAATTATGTATGATCCTTCTGGATGATTACGTCCTTATAACAATCGACAAAAATAACTCAGTGTATCATTAGACAATACCTTGTCTTTTCATTTCCACTTCAACACCACTATTAAAAATATTTCCCAAAAATATAAAGTAGCTTATTAATTCTCTAACCTACTCACACTAGAGACATGACATGCCAATGTTATTAACCTTGTGTTCCCTAGACTTTGAATATTCCCTTTCTATAATTACTTCTTTATCTGGACAAAATATCAGTGTCCTCCAACTCAATGAAAATAAGGTCCTTAAGTTCGTCCATCTTGCTAGCCCTTCTAAGCAGAGCTGAACTACAGTTAAGGCCATCTGGCTGCCTTGCTCTGCTAGGACTTCCTACTCACTTAACTCTCTTACCTTTAAACTTCTGAATGATAGATATCATCCACCTTTGGTGAAAAAATTATCATCTGACTCATACTGCACATTAGGAAATAATTCTACTGACAAAATGATTAGACTGAAATTCACATTAACAATGCTTCCGTTTGTTCCGGTACATTCTATACATTGTGATGCTTTATGTATTTTTTGAAAATCTATGTATGTATTTTGTTTTGCATACTACGTAATGACTATATATGTGTATTTTTTGTTTGCCAGTTGGTTCAGGGAGTGGCTGAAAGGATCCCTATGTAGCCCCACTGCCTGCACTTACTTGTAATGAGGGGGCAGGAAAAAGAATAATTACAGTAGTTCCCTGGTGCAACATAGTTCCTTGTATAAAGGACTTTTCTGTGATGATTCACCAAGTCAGATTGCCCTTCCATGATTTCCTCCAGTATCTTTAGAGCCCCTTGCTAGTACATGCTAGTTACCCTTTTGTGCATATTATTGTGCATCCCTGAAATATCCAACTAACAGTTTATGTATGTATGTATGGTCTCAAACACTATAGTCTCTTTTACCCCACGTAGCTGTGAGCAGGGAGACGTTAACCATGTGTTAAGCATCACAGAGTGCTTTAGATGCCTGACATTCAATAATACTCCTGAACTAAAACTATCTGTTTCTGGATATCAGGTAATAAAATTGTAGTTAGGTTCCTGTGTTCTCTAGACAAGCTGAGCAATGAATTGTCATCTGTCAGTCACTTAACTTCCCTTCCCTATAAATAATGGAAGAAGTCATGTACTCCTGAAATCAGAAGTTCCATCTCTCTCTCTCTGAATAATTATTTTCAGTATGGGCTATAGTTCTTTATGTATACAAGATTTGGGCAGTCCTCATCAAAGACCACAGTGTGGTCAATTATGACAGTAATGTTATATATGGAAACATCAGAAGCCAGAGCAAAGGAGAATCTCTGATTGTAATACAAATCGTGTCGAGTGCCTTGCTTTCTCATCATCTGGTTTGATGTCTATCCCTCATCTTCATGGCTTACTTCTGCTGACATGCCATTTATCTGTTGTTGCTGCTGTGTATCACTGTCTGTAGGATCTGTACTGTGAGTAACATCAAAGGTGCATGTCTCTAACGCCTGTTTTCTTTGGCAAGTTTCAATGCACGTACCATTCACATGTCTGTCATAAAGGGCTATGTTCATGATAGGCCTCAGCTAAGAACTCATTGCACACAGCTTCTGTAACATATTGTTACTCGCTTGTTCGCCTTTTGACTGTTGTGGTTCTAATGAATCCTCTCCACAAAAAAAAGAAAGCAAAATAAAAATTGTGATCAAACTGTGTTTTTAAGATTTCCGCAATTTGAGCCAAAGGTTTTATCTTTTGGTGTCGGCAGTCCTATTAACCTACCTTGGCAACTGTCAACTGATACTTTGCAAATACATATAGATAATTTCTTCTTTTAGGTGTGCTTCTATGTCTGTCGATATGCTGTCTACACCACAATGCTAGCTGTACTGTTTATTAGATATATATCACTGCTCAAACCCATTATTGAAATAAGTTCAGAATTTTTTAGACCAACAAGCCATCTGAAAGAACTTGTAAAGGTACAATGTCACCTACTTGAGGGATCATAGGACTGGAAAATCTAAACTATTCAGACAGGCTTTAGGAACTGTCATTATATTTTGTTTCTTATAGGTGACCTCTGTCTGGCCTGTAAATCAATGTCTGATTGTCTCCAATTTAAAAGCTGATGTCTGGAACACATCACTAGCTAACACTGAAAAGAAATATTAATAACAGAAAAAAATATACAGTTACACAAAGTATTCCCAGATTACAGTGTAAACTACTACTAATTAAAATATGTCAGTCCTTATATCCCTTCAGAAGTAACCATGGTACATAGAGAATATAAAAATGGGGTTACGGCAGTCATGCTTCTTAAGGGCCAGTTGATAATTAATTAACTATACCCACATCCACATTGTAGCATCAAAGACATAAGAAGTTTAAATATTTCTTATACATTTATTTATTCATGTATATAGGTATTTATACATATATATACATGTTATGCCTACATATATATATATATAGGATATCTTGTTAATACTTAATATTGAATATATACATGTTTACAGGGCTGGGTGCAATTGATTAGTTTATACTGTTATATTTATATATCATTTTATTCTATATATTTAGATGTGCTATCAGACATAGTCTGATAGATTACTTAATATAAGATACACTTTTTATGTACATAAGATGCAGACATAGTAAGTATTAGAAGTAGTTTGTTGGATCCATAAAAAAGATATATTTGTACATATAATGGTTTAATGGCCTATTCTGCAATAATTATGGGAAATGATATGGAGCACTAAGCACTTTATGCAACAATGTATTTATGTTGACATATGTGGTTATTTATTCACTTACATATTTATCTATTCATCTATTTATTTATTGATTCATTTATATATTTATTAGGTTGTACATTTGTTGGTTTATATATAGGCCAATACATACATGTCTGCCAGTTACTAATATACATCCATAAGGTATAAAGTAAGAAGCTGAAGTGGTAGAAGGTAATCTGGATCAGCCATGACATGTAGCTCAACAATTGCAAGGAACAATATAGAGCACTATGCACTTTATTGCAACAATATATTGTTGCTTATATACAAGCATTTATACATATATTCATTTATTTGTTTACTTATTGATTTATTTATGTATTAATTGATAGATAAGAGTTGATATATATATATGCTGGTTATGCAAGACACATAAGATGTAAATAAAGAAATCAAAGTGTCAGTAAATGAGGCTTCTGACTTGGGATATGGGCTTGTTATGAAAAGAAATACTCTGAGGTTTATTGATGCATATTTTGCTAGATTGTTTTATTTCTTTTTCTTTTTGGTCTGTATATGTTATTTCATTTTATTGCTTATTGGCCGTATTTTATTGTATTTTATTGTATCCAGTATGACTACACATTCTTGATTCACTTATATATTATTGCTTGATATATAAGTATTTTTTACACATATATATAATCTGATAAATACAATATTGCAGAACAGATAAAAACTGATCTATTGAATTTGTATATACCCAATGTGGCTTTAAGAGTTGGCTTTAAGAGCTAGCTATATTGTTTAATAGAGACAGGTGTTTTTAATTAGCAAGGTATTGCATTAATTAAGGGATGAAGTATAGTATTTAAACTGAGCTGCTTCAATGTATATTGAAATCTGATGAAGCGTATGATGAATACGTGAAAGCGCTCATTTCGTTACTCTCTGGTTTTATGGAATAAAGAAGAAGTTTTGCTTTATCTTGGACTGGTGTTCATTCTGTGAAAATAGTGACTGCAGTAGCCGTTTTGTTCTGGTTCACTTGTGTTCTATATTTGCATTTTTTTTTTTTTTTTTTTAACACTGAAAAGAAATATTAATAACAGAAAAAAATATACAGTTACACAAAGTATTCCCAGATTACAGTGTAAACTACTACTAATTAAAATATGTCAGTCCTTATATCCCTTCAGAAGTAACCATGGTACATAGAGAATATAAAAATGGGGTTACGGCAGTCATGCTTCTTAAGGGCCAGTTGGGTGTAAGCCAGACAGTCTTACCTTGGAAACTATAAATATGAAGCCTGTGAGCTACAGATGTCACAAGCTGCGAAAACTCTACTTAAAGGGGGCTATTACAGCCCATTCAGACTTTCCTAGAAAAGAAAAGCAATACATAAATAAAATAAAACAGTCTCTGTACACTACTTCAACACGTTAGCAGAAATGTTAAATGATTCAAAAAATTCTGGCCACTGATTTGCCTATGGGTGTAGTCTGTCTTGATTACTCAGAAGCATTCATTTCAATGACCAATTAATTACTACATCTAAATGCATGGAAAATAATCAGAGAAGGTTACATTCTGTCGTGCTGATATGACTGGTTAAAACAACAAATTGCAATGGGTGCAGTGTGAAGCAGTTTTGAGATAAAACGCTGTACTAAGTTAAAGTGGAGAGACAGTCAAATGTCAAAATTCAAAACTGCCTGTTGGGCAACATCTCTAAATGTGTTATGTCACATGTGGGAGTATTACACATTCATTAAATATGATTCATCAAAATGCGTTTCATCAATGAAAACTGAAAAAAACCAGCCTAGTGAACACACACCTGTCACAGCTCAAAGGAAAAAATATATTTTCCTGCAAAATCTAAGTATTTTTATTTCTATGAGATGTATATGAAAGTGTACTATTACCCCCAAAAATAAAATGTAGGCTAGGATTCATAGAGGATGGTAATATACTGTGGTGGGCATTTCAAAGATACTGGTACCATAAAGGCTCAATGGTCAAAATTGTACAGTATGCAGAGCATTCAGATTAGTGCATAATGGCATGTACATGAGAAAGTTTATGCAAATACAGGACTCCAAGATGGCTAACTAATCTGAGACATATAAAATGAATGCTGTAAATCAGAGTACATGATGGGAGACATGCTGGGTATTGTAGCAACAACAACTCAACAATATGTGTTAGTAGGCACTATGAGGTGATGCCGATAATGTTGTGAATTGTGGCCACCTGCCCTAACGAAGATAACGCAGACAGTTATTTGCATTCCAGTCTAGACTGGGGTATGCTATTGCAAATGAGGGATATACACAGTATGTCATTTCCTGTGGTCAGACACATGTGCATTGTTGTCCATCCTAGAAACAGGGACCTTCCAGAAAACCTGTGGTGGACACATTAGGTATATCACAGGCTTCAACCATGCAAATGTTTAATCAATTCATCAGTGTTATGTTACAACATGCAGAAGATCATATTTTGTTCCTGAGTTTACCAAAGGAGAGAAGCAACAACATGCACATATGCTACAAAACTGTATGCTTTCTGAGGTCCTGGATGCTGTAGGTTGCACCCATGTTGATACTAAGAGCTCACCTTGGCCTGATTTACAGAGATACAGTAATAAGAAGAGCTATCATTACGTGAACTGTAATGTGGTATGTAATGCCCTTGGCATTATTAATGTACCCATATGCCACTCAGACAGTTAACACATTTGGCACTGATCTGTACTAATGGTTCTTCAAGGTGGTTTCTACTGGGTCACCAGGTGGATGTACATAAATACAGACACACACACACACACACATAAACACACACAACTACACCTGCACACGCAATGCCGAGAGAATGGGGTAGACAGACGACTGCCATTTATGTTTGGAGCAGTCGAACGATAACAATATGTCCCATGTTACAGGCAATACTGGATATGCCCTTGAGCCATGGAAGATAACCCCCCCCCCATTCACAATCACAATCCATAGTGGAAATGAGATGCAACATTGACCATATTGAAATCAGAAATATCATAGAACATGTACTTAGACTACTGAAGGTCAGAGTAGACTGATTAGGCACCTCCATCAGAGAACTACAACATAGCCCGAGATGCATAGCAAAATATCTGTAGTGTGTGCCATTCTACACAGCATCATCTTCTGAAAACAAGTAGTGCAGCCAGATGACATCATAGCAGGGCATGCCATTCCAGGATTCAGCAGCTGCAATGAGCCAGGGAGGTGATGGAAGGTAAGACGGTGTAGCAATGGTGCTACAGGTGAAACAGTTGAACATATTGTACTACTGGCAAAGTGTTAGCATTAAGGTCACAACTATGAGTCATGATACAATGTGGAATAATATAATGCATGTTGTAGCACACTCAGGCCATGCAAGACAGTATATGGCCTCAAAAAACTGTGCATTAGCCACCAGTATACACAGGTTAGAGGGTAGGCTGGCACAGTCATCAGCACTTGCTCAGTTGGGATAAATTCAGAGATAAAAGCAGTTGACAGCAACAGTGCAATGTGGGTAGGAACATGAGATAAAGTCAATAGCCTCTAACTCTGGTTGATTCTGGAGTGTCTGGGATCACATCTTCTATTGACTTGTGGATTGGCTGCATAACTTTTGCTGGTATCTGCTGAATTGACTGTCAAGGATTACGTCCTCTAGTGATGGGGTAGAGGTGCCATTACATATGTTTTGCAGTGGCCACCATACTGGTAAGTCATGTTACAACAGTAACTGTCACATGACAGGGGTGGTAAGAAATTTGCATGGATAGAACCCCACAAACATCACCCACAAACGGGGTGGCAGGCTTTGTGCCATTATGTGATATAGATGGTGTGTCTGCAATAGTTTGCATCCTTTGACATGGGGAACCCTACTTATGACCACCTTGTGTTTGGACCCTGCTATGGCCATTGACCACATGGCCAGTGAAGGCAGACTAAATGGCAGTCATAATACAACACAAAGATACAATTACGAAGGTGGTGTTTCCCACCTGTGGTATCAGTAGCACTATCTTGTCATTGGGTTGATACTTCAGGTCTCTGTGCAATTGGTGCATGTCCTCACTCATGCTACGAAACACAATCATCAGTTCCCCAATGTTGTATGTAGCAGCCACCTGTGCCTGGATCATTGACTTGCTCATCTATTGGTCAATCTGAGTGCTCCATGTGAAATGGAAACAGTATGGAAACTATGGTAGTATTCCAGTCCCCTGCTTCTCTCTTCTGTGAATCTTATGTCCATGTCAAAGCCAGAGCAAATATTAGATGCTGCTTCTGCTTGAGATGCAGGAGGATCCCCTGTGGTTCTCTCAGCTACAGGAGGCATGTCAGGCTCCAGTGTGGCTGTATGCTCAGCAGCTATCTCTGTAGGGGCATCTGCACCTCTAGATGTGAGTGCTCATAGTTTCATAGGTTGTCACTTTGAAGTCTCAGTATTGGCCAATGAAGGTTGAGGGAAATCAAACCCTAGACTACAAGAACAGCTTCTTAACAGCTCATAGCCTTAATCCTCTTTGTTAACTGACAGACAAAAAATATGCATATCACCATGGAAAAGTAAAGTTTATATTATTTTTGTTATTTATATGTTAAGAAAAATTGGCTCACTGGACACAGGTTTACCTTTTCTGGAAATACTCTGAGCACTATTTGGCTAAGTATTTTGCTCAGATTTAAACATTAGGCAAATGCAGGCTGAAAGAATCAACCCCTGGACTTTAGAAAACAGTTTAGAAGCTCATAGCTTTAATCCTTTGTGCTAACTGCTAGACAAAAAGTTTTCTGTTTATAGGCTTACAGATACTTAATAGAGTTGCTGTTCAAGAGACCTTTAAGAAACCTAATCCAAATTCCCAGTAACCCTGTCTGAATACATGACTTGCTCAGAGTCACAGAGTAAGCAAATGGAGACTGAGGGATTCAAACCTTGGGTAGTAAGAAGCAGATCATTGTCTGAAGTCTCTGCATTTACTGCCAGACATTATGCTGATACTCCATTTTTCTGCTATACTTCCCCTGGAGTAACTCAAACACTGAACGGTGTCAGTAGACTGTGCCAACCACCATCATCATTCGCAGTAATCATGCTGATATCAGCTCTCTGTTGTCTCACTCTGCTGGATCCTCCACCAGTGGGACCTGTAAATACATGAAAAATGATACCATTGTAAGCCCAAGGTTCAAGTACTCCTCTATAGCATGCATAGTGAGACACACAGAAAGCACTGCTGTACAGTTTTTTGGAACACATGTTGGCCAGGACATGGCACCTGCATACTGAAGATGTTTAGAAGGACAGATGTGCAGGTAGACAAAGGTCATAACCTCTATAATTCATACATAGGTATTCATCATAGCCTATTATTATAGCCATTGCTTGCCTAATTTTTCCACTACTGGCCCATTGGTAGTAGGTGTCAGGCCTGCACCTACATTCAACCCATCATCTAGTATGGGAGAACCAGTGCTGCCAAGACAACACCAGCAAAACCCCCTCCTCTCTTAACTATGTCAGTGTTGACGGGCCTTTACTTGTGGTGGTCCTACCCCCCATTATGTCTCAAGTCTTTTGCTTTGCATGGAAGATCATATCTGTAAACTCCTTTGCAAGGGTTGTAGAGACTTGCTATGACAGCACAGCATTCACATCTCACACCATGTCCTGCAAAACCTCATTCCTAGCCTGTCAGTCTGTATCACCTTTAGCCAGTAGGTACATGCCTTGCATGCAGAGGGCCTCTAGTAGTGTAACATATTATCATCTTCACTTTTCAACCTCTTAGGTGTTCCCTTCCCCATGTGGCCAATGCAGTATCTGTATGCCTTCAGACAAAAAATATCATTTTGGGGCTGCATGTGGTAGATTTATCCAGGCATATGTCAATGACTACAGCTTCCCCTTACTCTATCAACTAGGATATCACCTGTAGCTAAACATTTTTAGTAAGTATTCAGGTATGTAAACTATGGCATTTCCCCACATTTTATGTCAGGGTATCTCACCCAATTTCCTATAGACACAGCATCCCTCCACCACAAGCATATACAAGCGTAATTTGTGACTATTTGGTGGCCCTACATGTGGCATGCAAAGGCATCTGGGTGCCTCTGCATCCACATGCCTTGTGCGAGTGCATATGTGTGCGTGTGTGTGCGTGTGTGTGCGTGCGTGTGTGTGTGTGTGTGTGTGTGTGTGTGTGTGTGTGTGTGTGTGTGTGTGTGTGACATGTTATGTGTTTGTGCCCTGTGGTTTCACCAAAATGGTTTTCATATCTTGTATGTAATAACCATAACTGACCTATCTGTGTAATCCAGTCAACCTAAACCTCTAGAACAGCTACCACAGTCATTGCAAGGGAGCAATGGGTACATGTCCAGCATACATTTTTCCTCCTTTTATTTCTAGTACTCTATGTCCACAGTACTTTTAATGTAATTTCACTAAATTCCATTTGTGTGATTGAAGCCGGTCTTGTGCAATATGGTGACAGTGTTTTATTTCCAACTAAAACAGGACATGTAGTTCTGCAGGTATGCAAATCGGGTCTATTATCAGGTCTATTGGTACCAATTTCTTGGAAATAATTCCTCTCTGAAATGCACAGTCCATAGCTAGCAGTATAAGCCATGCACATACTGTTTAGCATGAAGCATCTGCCATGTATGCTCTTACACCAGGCTTGGAAATGAGTGTAGCTGCATGATGTAGTGTCATGTTATGTGATTCAGATATCTACATCTTTGCATATCAGTCTCCCATATTCCTCGGAGAGACTGAGTTGCAAGGCTGCTTCATCCTGTTAATGATGGAAAATCAGGGAGAGTAGGATTCTCCTGTTCTTCCTGAACACAAAAGTTTAGGAACATCTGGGCCATCATGATGGCACCTTTGAAAGAGTGGATGTCTGTTTTGGCCTGACACAGGTACTGTATTGTTAGAGACATAATGCAGGCAATTCTACAATAAAACAAAGTGGCATTACCTTGATCTGCTTTATCAATAGGAGACAGATGTTCAAGAAATAAAGCCAGAGATGTACTAAGTATTTTTACTATCCATTCATTTCCTACTACTTACAGTGTTGTCCACTTATGTTTAGCAGTATTTCATTTATTTTCCAGCTGCTGAGCATCAGTTAAATATGCTTGGCTGCTCCAGAATGCAGTAGCAGCTCATCAGACAATGTGGTCTGCATGTGTTGTATAGCACTGTAGTTACAAATGCAATGATGTTCATGTCACATGGGTGTCTTTTCATTTTCTTCCCATTGTGTTTACTACATGTATGCCCATTTCAGGCAGAGAAAAAGATACATCAGAATTCACTTCAATGAATGCTGATGCTAGGTCATCTCTACTGGAAGTGACCTGGGTATCATTGGCGCCTTCTGAGTCAATCTCCCAGGAGGGGTTTTAAAACTCCTGTGTTGAAAGTGAACAGGGGTGCCACCTGTGGTAAGTCTGTAGTAGGTGCAGATGCAGGTAGCTGTTGAGGTGCATAGACAGTTGGACACCTACATCAGTAACATGAAGCATATTTTATCATGACTTGGGTTGTTGTGTAATCTGCAGGTGCCAGCGATCAATCTCAGCAGGTGGCCCATGACATCATCCACCCAGGAGTGTGATGCCTAGGTTTTTTTCCCTGTGAGCTGGACTGGCATTCATACATACCAGAAGCCCACCCTGTCCCATTTGTGGTGTTATCCTTCCCTTTTGTGTTTTCCCATACACCATGTTCATTGCCCAGACACCTCATCAGCAGTAGTCCATCCTCTGTCTGTATGTATCCATCCACTTTCCAACCCACCTTTTGTATGTCTGTGTATGAGCTCTGTCCATCTGCACCAGTTACTTGTACTTCTCTCTCATTCTAACACAAAGGCAGACTTGGCCATGTATGCTGTAGTAGTGTTTCTCCTCTGGTATGCTGAGACAGTGCTACTATGCTCACTACCACTGTTCATCTGCTTTATGTGGCCCTTTGCTGTCCATTACCTGCTTTATCCATAATAGCCTTTCAGATGCTTCAGCCCTTGAGCTCCCTCAGAATTGACTCCCCTCAGGTCTGTTGCACTCTTCTGTGGATCCTAACCATAGTTTAGTGATTTTGGTTGAGAGAGTAATGCCTTTATTGAGTTGTTTTGAAAAAAATGGTGGATCAGCTTTATTCCACAAAAATTTTTTTCAGAGATTCATGTTTTGATGACCCTTCCCTAAATTATGTGTGAAGTTCTAACTACCTCAGTCTATTGCCTATTTCACACACCTTTGTAGTTTGCATACTCATAACATACTTAAATCTCCTCTTTCACCTCAATACTTCAGTACAATTAATTTTATTGGCCATTCCCATATAACTTTCAGGCTTACAGATATGTTTTCACCCACAGCAGCTGTCCCAAATTTTCAGCCAGCTCTGTTCACCCTCGCTAAGGTTGGGCTCACTCCACTCCTCTACCCACCCCTGTTGCCACCCACCACATCTTTATTTGAACCTATATCATTCCATCTCCTACCTTCTACAACAAAACAACCAACCAAATTCACTGAGGCATCCAACTAGCCTAACTCCTGAACTTGCAAACTCACATCACAGACCCACCTAACTCACTCCTCTCAATGTACTCCCAACAAAAATAGCATATAACTTCCATCCAGCTAAATCTGTCTTCCCCTAACTTAAGTATAATATGCTACTCCTACAGTCTATTCTCACAATTATACTAAGCATACTCACCATTGCCACATATTACCACATTCCCTTCCCCATCACTGTATTTCCCCCAACTCTGTATTCCTAGGCAATAAAAACCTACCTATCAACTACAAAATTGCATGCAATCTCTACCCATTAGGAACTCGGGCCCTCTTCAGTTACTGCTATATCAAAGAGAACAACCAGACCCATAAATCAGTATCAGATTTAAGAGATAAATATAAAAAAAAATAGTACAACTTCTCTCACCACACTTCTACTCTCCCACTATGTGGAGATATCCACCCTAAACCTGGAACATCTCTTCAAACCAGCCAAACCATTTAACCTATCAGCTTCCACCATTACCAACACACAACCTACTGTTAATGTACATAAACCTCAGAAGCTTCTACAACAAAATTTGAGATTTCCATGCATGTATTGCAGCACACAGACCAACATTCTAGTCAACACTGAAACTTGGCAAAAAACAAACACTAAAGATGAAGAAATCCTACCCCCAGGATACAATAAAAGAAATTATAGAGTACACAAAAAAGCTGGAGGGGTTGCAATACTTTTTTTTAAAAAACACACTAAACATCACCAAATACATACTGAGTCACCTCAGCTATCCCAACACATAAATATCTATTACCCTGCTATACCTGAACAAATATAAAACTGTTTGCATTGCTGCTGTATTTATTCCCCCCAGGCAACAGCATTCATATTCTTGAAGACCTCCTTCAATGGTTTTCCACTAAGTAAATAAAGAAACTATTAAACTTGAGGATGTGAATACAGACTGTTTATTTGTAAACACTGACACCCCTACCCTTGTATTAACCTATCCAATTTCACTCAAGAAATCACCTCACCCAGTAGAATAAACAAACACAGCAACAGACCCTCACGTCTAACCTGGATCCTTACCACCTCACCCTCAAACATAAACACCTTTGAGTGTCTCCCAGACAACATTAGTTTTCATCTCCCCATATTTATTAGAAGACAAACTAATCACACCTCCAAACATGCAGTATTAAAGTAAGTATGTAGACTGTTGTCGTTTAACAAAGGCACCTTTATAAACTACCTCTCCCAATACATCTGGAATACTCTAAAACAACTACCACTAGAAGATGCTGTTACCCATTTCAATAAAACAATCCTTAATGTACTAAATGAGTTAGTACCTATAACAACAAAAAGAACCAAAAGTAACCCTGCTCCATGGCTCAACAAAGAAATTAAGCAGCTCATGCAAAATAGGGACAAACTCTGAAAGTCATGGTATGAAGACAGAACACAACAAAGTGGCACATTTTCAGACAGCTTAGACATCGATGTAAACAACAAGTCAAACTAGACAAAATTGCATTCTTCACTCACTTCAAGGCAAACATCACCACATCCCAAATAATTCTGGACAACCATAAAATTATACCCCGGTCAAACCACTACCCCATCTCCTACTACAAACAACAGCACAGAACCCATACCCATCCAATTCAACACATACTTCATTCACTCTGTACTGTCTCTACTAGAATCTAATCCACCCTCCCATCTCTCTGTCCCCACCAACAATACTCACAATACCCCTCTCTCTTCTTTCTAAGAAATACCTACCTTAACTATCAAAAATTATCTTCAGAAACTGAAAACCACTGCACCAGCTGCTGACAAATTCCCAGCCAAGTACCTTAAGTTAGTTGCCAATATCCTAACAAACCCCATATCAATACTCATAAATAGATCCATCACAGAAAACTATGTACTCACTATTTCAAAAAAAAAATCACATATTGTACCACTTCACAAAGGTGAATAATCCAGAGACCTCTTCAACTACTGCCCCAATGCAGTTCTCTCCCCTTATCCAAAGTCTTAGAAAGATGCATACACTCCCAGCTCCTAATCAGTCTCATAAACAACAAACTCCTCTACCCCATGCCCCCCCACGCAACATGGCTTTCAATGACACCATAGCACAACAGCAGCTCTGCTTAGTTTCTCAGAAACCATAAATACCAACAGAAATGCTGGTAACCTAATATCCTCCCTGTTCCTGGATCTGCCAAAAGCATTTCACAGTGTATTCCACCAGCCCCTAATCAGTGAACTATCTTCCCTATCACTGTCTCATTCAGCTCTTACTTGGTTCCCTCTCTCCAACAGACAACAGGACATAAAATGGATTCAGGACCTACACTCTTCATCCACGTTTCCATTTGTGTACCACAAGCATCAATTCTAGGCCCAGTACTTTTCAATATATCCACAAAAAACCTGCACAAAGCCAGCAAACCTGCCACCTTAGTACAATAGGCCGATGATGCCACCATCATCTGCTCAGCTTCAAGCCCTACCACTACTTCAAAGACTCAAGACTCATTCATTTCCATGCAATTACGGTTATATGCACATCAGCTAATCCTAAATGCCAAAAAACAAAATTAATGTTTTTTACACCCATATCTCTTTGAACAACCTGTATATCCTTTAATATTACTTCAGCAAACAGCACCACAGTAGAAACTGTAACAAATACCAAACTACTAGGAGTCACAATGACAACCTAAAATTTGACCTGCATATCACCCAGTCCATCGAGAAATCCCACCAAAACTGGGCTTTCTGTACCAAAACAAACCCTACCTCACAGACTCAAGAAAATCCTTAGCATTATCCTATCTTTTCACCTCCCTTCTCTGTGCATCACCCCTATTAACCAACATTCAAGCCACTCTACTAAATAAATTAGATGCAAGCTTTAACAAAGCAGCCAAGTTTGCAGCTAATGCATCATAGCGTACACACCACTGCTTAACACTAATACATCCTACCATACACACCACTGCTTAGCACTAATACATCCTACCGTACACACCACTGCTTAACACTAATACATCCTACCGTACACACCACTGCTTAACACTAATACATCCTACTGTACACACCACTGCTTAACACTAATACATCCTATCATACACACCACTGCTTAGCAATAATACATCCTACCGTACACACCACTGCTTGACACTAATACATCCTACTGTACACACCACTGCTTAACACTAATACATCCTACTGTACACACCACTGCTTAACACTAATACATCCTATCGTACACACCACTGCTTAGCACTAATACATCCTACCGTACATACCACTGCTTAACAATAATACATCCTACCATACACACCACTGCTTAACACTAATACATCCTACCATACACACCACTGCTTAGCACTATTACATCCTACCGTACACACTACTGCTTAACACTAATACATCCTATTGTACACACCACTGCTTAGCACTAATACATCCTACAGTACACACCACTGCTTAGCACTAATACATCTTACCATACACACCACTGCTTAACACTAATACATCCTACCGTACACACCACTGCTTAACACTAATACACCCTACCATACACACCACTGCTTAACACTAATACATCCTACCATACACACTACTGCTTAGCACTAATACATCCTACCGTACACACTACTGCTTAACACTAATACATCCTACTGTACACACCACTGCTTAGCACTAATACATCCTACCATACACACCACTGCTTAACACTAATACATCCTACCATACACATCACTGCTTAACACTAATACATCCTACCGTACATACCATTGGTTAGCACTAATACATCCTGCCATACACACCACTGCTTAACACTAATACATCCTACCGTACACACCACTGCTTAGCACTAATACATCCTACCATACACACCACTGCTTAACACTAATACATCCTACCCTACACCTCACTGCTTAACACTAATACATCCTACCGTACACACCACTGCTTAGCACTAATACATCCTACCATACACACCACTGCTTAACACTAATACATCCTACCGTACACACCACTGCTTAACACTAATACATCCTACCGTACACACCACTGCTTAACACTAATACATCCTACCGTACACCACTGCTTAACACTAATACATCCTACCGTACACACCACTGCTTAACACTAATACATCCTACCGTACACACCACTGCTTAACACTAATACATCCTACCGTACACACCACTGCTTAACACTAATACATCCTACCGTACACACCACTGCTTAACACTAATACATCCTACCGTACACACCACTGCTTAGCACTAATACATCCTACCGAACACACCACTGCTTAACACTAATACATCCTACCGTACACACCACTGCTTAGCACTAAAGAAGCTCAACTGGCTAGAACTACCTAATCACTTACATTCACTCAGCTTCAAATTACCCACAAAATAATACACAAAGCACACATACGTGGAAGGTGACTTTACATAAGGAAAGCAAAGAAAGCATGTTCTATATTAAAAAATGACTTGCTGCGTCCGTTTATCACATAATCTAATATGAATGACATTATTGACAGTTTTGTGTACAAATACCTGTGGTGACACAAGTTTATGTGGAACCCAGGTTTTTTACTTTGATTATTTGTTGACCAGGTAAGCCCATCAGACAAATGATGTCTTTTCAAGTGTGATCCAGGAGCAATGTATGGTTAAATGGCTTCCTCACAGCCACCCAGTAGGCAAATGGAGGTGGAAGAAATCAAAGACTGTACCATAGTCACAGGAAGCCGTTCATTAACAGCGCAAAGCTTTAGTCCTCTGCAGTAACTTCCATACAAACTATATGACATCTCATCAAAAGGAAATGACTGAGCAACTAAAGGTGATTTATGTTTTCTTGGGAGGGTATGGAAATTTCTGCTCCTTTGCTGTGCTCTAGGAAAACCAGAAAGTCAATAAACAGGTGATAGAATATCTCATGGGGTGTGCTTAACAACATTTCAGTTCCTCACTGTTCCACAGTGGGGGATGTATGATGGATAAGTACAAGGTAAAAGCCTCCAGGTGTCATATGAACGTGACCAAACTTGCTCCCCTTAACTCTCTCTACCTATTTGAGGAACAAATGTGAAAGGGATGCAGGAGATGAGGAATGACAACTAGAAAAGCACATGAAACAGTGAAAAAATCCTCCTGATTAAGGGAGTGTTAACCATCAGATTAAATGCTGCTGTAGAGCTTTGGCAGCATGTTTACTCCCAAAGTGCATCATTGTGATTTGATGGACCATTGCAAATCAAGATGGCGAAAGGATGAGAGTGCACCTGGAGTATGTGTTTGCACAAGTTGAAGTCATTACCTTTGTTTAGGAAAGGAAAACTACTATATTCCCTGAAATTCAAACGTTTCTTTGCATATTCTGATAGAATGACTAGATCATTGATTTTTTTTTTTTACCTAAAGGAGCAGTGACCTTGGGGTTTGACATATTCAATTCAAAGGGAATGAAGGACACAATCCAGCTTATAAGGGTTACATGCATGAGAATTTGCTATTTTCCTTTAGAATGCCTTCTCAATATTTCAGTCATTTTTGCAGAAAATACTGTTAAGCTGTTAAATGTCAACAATTCTCAGAAAACCCTTTTTTTCTAGAAAGTAAATCATTGGTGGTGCTGCGGTAGCGTTGTCGCCTCACAGTAAGACGCTCTCCGCTTCGATTCTCAGCTAGAGCGTCTTCTGTGTGGAGACATGAGTAAATGGGCGTACCTTCGTTGAAGGTTGTGTGTCAGGCCTGGCAAGCCGGTACGTAAAAATCAACTGCCAATCATTAGCGTACCGGAGTTCTGCTGTAGCAACCCCTAACCGGGAAAAGCCGAAAGACACAAACAAATCATTTGCCCAGAATATTATAACTGCTTGGTTACTCTACTACCCTCACTGTATAAATATTCAAGAAACAGTTGTCACCTGAAACCATGCTATACACCATCTGAACTTCATTTGTTCATGTCACATCACTGAACAATGGCAGAGCATTTATTCCTTAAACAGGAAAGTATTCAAAAGGAGGTGACTTGCGCATATTGCCTCCCTTCAGTTTACTGCAGATGAAAAAGTGTTTGCCCAGAGTACTGCTAGTGCCAAAGCAGATAGCAATTACTGGATGTGTCTGTTGTGACTGAAAGCGTATCTTGGTCTTATTTATTCATTATCAGATTTGTTGAGCTGAATTGTTTTATCACTTTATTGTGATTCACACTCAGCATATTGGATTTTGAAATCAAATAATTATTTTTCTTTTTACTAGATTAATCCTTCATCCTTGCCAGCCATTTCTCACTGGTTATTTTTTGAATAAATGCTTTAATCTATACTGCCAAACTGACCAGTTTTAGTAGATGTTTGCCAGTTACTAGACTTAGTATGTGGATTTTAGATGTTGGTAATACTTAACATATTCATTCCCAGCTCTTTGTCTCAGCATTCTGCTACTAGAGATGTAGACGTATTCAGGCACATTTATATCTGCTGTTATGACTTGAACCACAATCTATATACATCTGAGGTACTAGCAAGCATTAATTTGCCCTAAGGAGTTTTCTGGATGCTGTAACTATGCAACTACCTTTAGAACTTGAAGTACTGCAAAGAACATTTAATTTTATTGCTATTGATTCTCTGTTTCATCATGGCATCTACTGTGTCAGCTGTTTGTCCATGATTAGTTTGTCAACTTTTTGAATTTTACATCTGTTTTTGTTTGCCTGTTTTTGTAGCTAAACCTTAGGTTTATTTCATTTATCAGACTGAACTTGCCACTTTTGCACTATGTATCACGTTCATTTAAATTTTCTGCCCCGTGTTGTTTATATTTATTGATTTTATTGTTGATTTTACAAACTATATATAAATAACTAAAGTTTAGATGGACAAGACGTCAAAAGTATTATTTAGCATTATAAGCTGATTTGGGTTCACTCAAGTGGTTTCCTTCACTACCCATATATGTGGGCATAAGTGAGATGTGGTTTTCCAGCCTGGAGTTTTAATCAGGGAGTTCAGAGCGGAACATATCACATCCTCTGATGAAAGCCTGTTTCACTTTATGGTGGCATTAACTCAAGAGTTACTCTCAGGCCAAAGACTGGTGGCATGCAGAAATCTTAGTCATATTACATCTGATTCTTTGGGTAGAAACCTTATATCAGCATTTGTTGGAGCTGAGTATTGCAAATGCTGACAAGACAGTTGAGGGCTATAACAGGGTCTTGACTGCCTCTCCTGAATTTTGGTCCTGAGACTATGTATGCCAAGTCTACTTTGTGCCACATGAGCCATGGCATGATCTTGAGCTCTCTGCTTTAAGAAGGATGAAATGAAGATTAGAGTGCATATGGCATTGCACTCACCTCCTAGTGGAGAAACTTCTGGTGCATGAGCATTTATCCATCTATCAGGCACAAGTCACCTGTAAGAAGTTCCTGTTCATGTCCCAGTAACAAATTGGCCTTTTGTGCTTTTCCATGTGTTGGGTAGGTTTAACGATCTTAACTGTCTTGCTACCTGTATTGAAGAATGATAATATGCTCCCAAGTATTCCACCAGGTCCAGTGCTGGTGCTTGTGTAATTGCAGGGTTTTCCAGTGGTCTGGCTGAGAGCTCCCTTTCTTGTTCTTTTTGTGAGTTTAGTATTCTGATAAAGACTTCTCTTTCCAGTTTCTAGGATGCAATTTATCACCTGTGGATTAGGCTATTGCCCTAACCAGCTTGTTACATCTTGTTTGTTGGTGCTGGATCCTGTCCTTTACCAGATCACTATGTTGTCCCCTAGGGATGGAATTTTTCTATCTGCTTTAAATATGGCTTAGATACCAGTGACCTGGATAGTTATAAACCAGTCTCAAACCTTCCATGTGATGGTAAGGATCTTAGAGAGGTTATTTATATGCATCTGGCTTCCTGTTTGAATGCTAATCACGTATGACCCAATTGTATTTTGTTTTTGATGAAGACATTGTGCAGGCACTTTCCTTGTTAGGTTTCATAATTATGATCTTGTGGACTGAATTCAGAATTATTCTTTACTGGTCCTGTTAGATCTTCCTTCAACATTTGGCATGACAGAATATGGGATTCTGCTGGACCATATGAGTCATCACTGTGATATTTGAGATGTAGGCTGGCAATGATTTTCCTCCTACCTTTCTGTTCATACTCAGACAGTTGTCCCTGCAATCAATATCTTTTCTCCCTTCCTTATTACATGTGGAATCCTTCAGGATTCATCTTTCTGCCTAGTGTTCTCTGCATATCTGCTGTCACTGAGGAATGTTATTTGAAGGAGAGGTTTAAAGGTCAATGTTTAAGCTGGCAACATGCAGCCTCACTTCTCCTGTGCTCAGGATTCTATGTCTGCCTTAAATGGACTTACTTCGAATTTGGAATGCATCCATAAATGGATGGTCAATAATTGCTTGCAACTCAGTATCGCCAAGGTGGTGGCTACAGTCGTTCATTCCACCATTTGTAATTTAGCTGTTCCAGTTTAGTTCCCCAATATCATCTACAGTGGTGATAAACTAGAGATTGCGTCAAAGCACTAAAACATAGGTGTGATGATTCATGACCAGCTCATCTTCAGGGACTAGGTGTCTAAGGTGTCTGCCATCATTATAGAGATTGCGTCAAAGCACCAAAACATAGGTGTGATGATTCATGACCAGCTCATCTTCAGGGACTAGGTGTCTAAGGTGTCTGTCATCATTATAGAGATTGTGTCAAAGCACCAAAACATAGGTGTGATGATTCATGACCAGCTCATCTTCAGGGACTAGGTGTCTAAGGTGTCTGTCATCATTATAGAGATTGTGTCAAAGCACCAAAACATAGGTGTGATGATTCATGACCAGCTCATCTTCAGGGACTAGGTGTCTAAGGTGTCTGCCATCATTATAGAGATTGTGTCAAAGCACCAAAACATAGGTGTGATGATTCATGACCAGCTCATCTTCAGGGACTAGGTGTCTAAGGTGTCTGCCATCATTGTTCTCCCTCAGCTTCACCCTCAACTTCTGTAGCTATCTAACCCACTTGCATCAACTAAACTACCAAACTACTAACCTCGGTATTATTAAAGTCTGATTTCTCAACTCCTCGTTCATTCTGCAATCATATATATCAACAAGCCTAAGAATTTCCAGTGTATAACATCTCTCAAACCTACATTCAGGATGGAAAACTACAACAGGACTTTATCATATCCCTTACAGATAAGTCTATGTACTGTGTTACTAGCAAAAATATTAGCCATGGGTTATCTCTGACCAAAAATTATATAACTCTCAAACTGCATTTTTCTGTATATACTGTAACCTGTACCTTTCATCAACTAGATTAACTGTTACAACTTCTGTATCACTGCACTGTATATTGCAGGTTGTATGTTGTTATTTACATATTATTTTTCCAAACTGTAATTTGAATTGTATTTTGTATCTGTTATTGTATCTTGTATGTGGTGTTTTTCTCCCTGGGCCTCCGCTGAAAAAAGACCTGTGTCCAATCAGACTTTTCTAGTTACCAAATGTAAAATAAAAATACTAAATAAATAAAGAAATTCCTCCAACTTCATCTGAGGAATACCTCCTTGTTGCTTTATGAAATCTTTCTCTGGTACCATGATTTGATCTTTTCTAGGGTGGGCTACTGTAATGCCCTTTACTTGGAACTTCCATACTTAGAACTTGCCTCACTGTTACTGATGCAGAGTTCTGAAGCCTGGCTATTTATCACGGAATCTTATTACCATCACATTCTGCTGGAGCAATACAGCCTGCATCGGCTGTCCGTTCACACTCATATCACTTGTAAAGTTCTAATCTTGGCCTACTTTGCTTACTTGGCTTGGGTCGACCTTCCCTCAATGAGAATATTGTCTGGTACAAACCTGCTAGTGCTCTGAGATCTTCCACCTTCAGGTTGTTCAAGGTTTCAAGGATCCAGTCTGATTTGTCAGACAAGCATTCTTTTGCTTATGAAGGGTCCTACATTTAGAACCTTTTAACAATATGGTTGAGAGAGCTCTCAAAATGTATTTTTTTTAACCTGGAATTTGAGAAATAAGGAGCCTCAACTTTATTATTTATTTGTCTATATTGTCTGTGTGGAGTCTGCAGGTCCACCCCGTGGTTGAGTGAACTTTAAAGACATGCAGGTAGGTCGTGTGTGAGTGGGTGTGCCTTCCTTGAAGGTTGGGCGCCAAGCTGGCAACTCAACACCGTAAAAATCTACTGCCCAATCATAAGCAGACTGGTGATGTGCTGTGGCAACCCCTAACCAGGAAAAGCCAAAAGTCATTTTACTTTTTTTGTCTATATTGGCTGGGAAAGGATGGAAGGACAGAGCCCATTTTTATTGGAGGCCCAAGAAGAAAAGCTGATAGGCATCTAAATAAACTTGAATTTAAATTTGATTGTATTCTTTTTTATTCTTTTTCAAGTACATGAATGGCATCACAAAGATACTGTATGCCAAAAGTACTGGATCTGACTACTGTGAACCTATTGTACTTGGTGGACATCACCTCAGAGTGTGAAGGAAGATTTATCAGGTGCTCTGGTGGGAGTCCTGCTCTATACTGCAAAACAATGGTGACAATAAATTTAAGGATGTATTCCTTAATGAGTAGCAGGACTACTGTTGCATTTATGATTTGCATCTGGGGAATGACACAATCTGTGATCAATGTCTGTTCAGGCAATGAATGTCCAAGATAACAGCCATGAATTCATCATTTTTATGACAGGTTTGCATGCCTGCTGCTTTGACATGTGTAATGTATCGCAGCATGCATATTTACACAATGCACTGTGAGTTCATTTTTCTGTGAGAATGTTCATGTGCACAACACTGCTGTTTGGTAACAAGCTTTGAGCATATTTCTTTGATGTTCCCATATATATATATTGTAGTCCAGTGCATGTAACACACTGTAGGGTAATTGTTGTATCAGTGACACACTTTAATGTATCAGCACTATCCCACTTCTACAAATCGCATTGCTGTCAATATCAAATTGTACCATCATAGCTTTATTAATATGTTAGCTCATTACATCTCTCACATTGGTCTTGTATATTTCTATTCCACGTATGTAAATTAGCAGCAGTGACAAGAGGAAATGGTTGGCAAACTGTTAGAAATGACATAACATCGCTGCAAGAATTCCCAGTAGGTTAATGCATCTTATACTTGTGCAATAAGCCTTTGGGTTTTATGTCAGATAGAGGGGTGTTGAACTAGGGAGGGAGCACAGGATTTGATAATAGGCCCATATCATCAAGACTCAAATGACTGCATCACTTTAGTCAAATTCAGGGTAGTCATACATTACATCTACACTGCTTCTGAAGACTGCAGATCTTTGTGGGGCTATGACAATCCCCCCTTGCTCAATGTTAGTTTGAGTAGAAGTAGGAGGGGTCTGAGGTGCAATGTCCACATGGTATAAAATTACTGCTGCAAAATGATTTCTTTTGTTTTTACCAAGTCATCTTTTTCAGCTGTTCATTTTATGACATTAATATTTTCTGTTCCAAAGTTACAATTGTTAGCTGTAAATCCATTTGAGTCCTGTTGGTCATTGAGACATTTAAATGTATATGATTTCCTAGTTACTTAGCTGCCTTGTTTGATGCACACTGGTAGGTTATTCCATAGTCAATACATTCTGACATGCTGAAATCTGTCCCTTTTAGTGTTGTTGCTAATATTAACTTTCAGTAACACATTGACTGATGTAGTATTTGATGGTCATCTTTTATAGTCCAATAATGTGATATGAATATAACAGCATCAATTAACAATTTAAAGTAAAAATACATATCACCCCCTAAAGGAAACCCTTATACACTGGCACTGCACTGCTGTTTGCTGGCTAGTTATAGGAAACTAAAAACAAGGATACTGTGTTATGCCTCTTCTCATAGCCCATCTCTTTTAACTCCAGAATTCCCCCATAAAATTTAATACAAATTCATTCTAGTGTTTTAAACACGGTTGGCACTTTTATCTGGTCATGTATTGCTACATATGAAATATTGTAAACTAAATATGAATATACATTAACTGAGAAATATTCCTGAAGTCTGTCCAGATGTACTTCATCTTTAGTTAAAAAGAAGCAAAAGAAAAGCATGCATTACATTGAAAGCTACTTAACTATTTCAGGCTGATTTTCAACAGACTTCACTTCTTGTCCATTACAATTCCTCATGTACATAACAGTATTTATTTTGATTCTGACAACTAGTGAGGAGAGTGTGTTGAGCAGATGGAAAGAGTACTTTGATGGGCTGATGAATAAAGAGAATGAGAGGGAGAGAAGGTTGGATGATGTGCGGATAGTGAATCATAAAGTGCAGTGGATTAGCAAGGAGGAAGTAAGGATAGCTATGAAGAGGATGAAGAATGGAAAGGCTGTTGGTCCAGATGACATACCTGTGGAAGCATGGAGGAGTTTAGGTGAAATGGCAGCGGAGTTTTTAACTAGATTATTTAATGAAATCTTGGTAGGTGAAATGATGCCTGAGGAATGGAGAAAAAGTGTTTTGGTACCGATTTTTTTTTTTTTAAGAATAAGGATGATGTGCAGAGCTGTAGTAACTACAGAGGGATTAAATTGATCAGTCACAGCATGAAGTTACGGGAAAGAGTAGTGGAAGCTAGGTTAAGAAGGGAGGTGATAATTAGTGATCAGCAGTTATGGTTTTATGCCAGGAAAGGGCACTACAGATGCGATGTTTGCTCTGAGAGTGTTGATGGAGAAGTACAGAGAAGGTCAGAAGAAGTTGCATTGTGTCTTTGTGGACTTAGAGAAAGCATATGACAGGGTGCCTAGAGAGGAGTTGTGGTATTGTGTGAGGAAGTCGGGAGTGTCAGAGAAGTATGTAAGAGTGGTACAGGATATGTACGAGGGTAGTGTGACAGCGGTGAGGTCTGCGGTGGGAGTGACGGATGTGTTTAAGGTGGAGGTGGGATTACATCAAGGATCAGCTCTGAGCCCTTACTTATTTGCAATGGTGATGGACAGGTTGACAGACAAGATTAGACAGGAGTCCCCGTGGACTATGATGTTTGCAGATGACATTGTGATCTGTAGTGAGAGTAGGGAACAGGTGGAGGAGACCCTGGAGAGGTAGAGATATGCTCTAGAGAGAAGAGGAATGAAGGTCAACAGGACTAAGACAGAATATATATGTGTGAATGAGAGGGAGGATAGAGGAATGGTGAGGATGCAGGGAGTAGAGGTGGTGAAGGTGAATGAGTTTAAATACTTGGGATCAACAGTTCAGAGTAATAGTGAGTGTGGAAGAGAGGTGAAGAAGAGAGTACAGGCAGGATGGAGTAGGTGGAGAAGAGTGTCAGGAGTGATTTGTGACAGGCGAGTACCAGTAAGAGTGAAAGGGAAGTCTACAAGAGGGTAGTAAGGTCAGCTATGTTATATGGGTTGGAGACAGTGGCGTTGACAAAAAGGCAGGAGTCAGAGCTGGACGTGGCAGAATTAAAGATGTTAAGATTTGCACTGGGTGTGATGAGGGTGGACAGGATTAGGAATAAGTATATTAGAGGGTCAGCCCAGGTTGGAAGGTTTGGAGACAAAGACAGTGAGGTAAGATTACATTGGTTTGGACATGTACTGAGGAGGGATGCAGAGTATATTGGGAAAAAGATGCTAAGGATGAAACTGCCAGGTAACAGGAAAAGAGGAAGGCCTAAGATAAGGTTTATGGATATGGTGAAAGAGGACATGCAGGTGATTGGTGTGACAGAGCAAGATGCAGAGGACAGGAAGAAAAGGAAACAGATGATCCGCTGTGGCGACCCCTAACAAGAGCATCCAAAAGAAGAAGAAGAGGGGATTATGAGGAATCCCATAGTGACTGGAATAGGTATTATTTATTAGTACATAAGTCAGATGGCAGTATCAGTTTCTGCAATGACTTCCATTTCCTCAGAACAGTGTAAAAGAGGCCTACCTATTGCCCTTGGTAGATAAAATAGTTGAAAGAGTTGACCAGATACTTAATCACCCTTGACCTTACTAGTAGATACTTGGAAATCCACTAACAAAGCAAGCCCAACAAAAATGTGTTTTTTTTTACCTCTCCTGAGGGGTTCTTCCAATATAAAATTCTACCACATATTCTTCATGCTGCTCCAGCCCCCTTTAAAAGAGCTATGAATGGGCTGGCAGGACCTGACTGTAGATATGCTGCTACATACCTCCAAGACATTATTATATTTGGTGAAGACTGGAAGAGTCATATAAGGTGCAGTATGTGTTAGATATACTAAGACTAGCTGAATTAACAGCAAGCCCTTCTAAATGTACACTAGGCAAGACCGAAGCACATATCAGGACTAGGTGTTTGAGCAGGGGAAAGTGAGACCCCAGAAAGGAAAGAATGAAGCTGATGAAATGTCATGATAGCCTCTTACAAAGCATCAGGTTAAACCATTTTTCCAGTTATTGGGATATTATAGGACATTTATACCACATTTTGCTAGTGTGGTATTCCATCTCTCTGAGATGAATGAAGCCAAAGGTTCAAGTAAGATAAAGTGGACTGAATAGAATGACAACGCCTTCTTATTGCTGAAATTAGTCTTATGTTTGACCCTAGTGATATCTATCCTGAACTTCTCCAAACCTTTTTTTCTTTACAGTAATGCATCTGAAGAGGGTCTGTGAGCATTCCTCTTACAGGAGCATCAGAGTGAAGATCACTCTGTTTCCTTAGCAGAAAATTCAATCTGCAAGAAAGAAAATATGCTGCCACTGAAAAAGGAATGCTTAGCAATTAAATGGACTTTAGAAACACTGAAATATAATTTGTTGGGCCTCTCCTTTACTTTAATTACAAATTATGCCCTCTTGCAGTGGTTGTCTACACATGAACATAGAAAATATAAAGGTAACTAGGTAGACCTAAGCCTTGCAACCTTTCCACTATAAGGACTTGGTACTTTCTAAGCTAATATGGACAGCCTTTTCCAATTTCACAGCTTGTCCATCATAACTCGCCCCACTGGGCGTACACTGGGGAGAAGGGGGAGTGTCATGTAACATAATGTAATGGAGCTACATCAAGAATGTCAGGTATTTTTGGCAAATAAACTGGCTTCAATTATTTGGCATGAGCTAACAGAAGGGAGAGATCACCTATATACAGGAAGCAGAAAAATCCAGAGAGAAGATAAAATGCTTTGCAGTAACAGCACTGGAGGGCATTCTTTGTATGGAAGACACAAGCAAGGATCTACAATCTGAAAAGCTCTGTCCAGTGAGTCAGAAGAGAAAAAGAGAGAATTTCTAGATGTACTTAGCCTTTATTTAGAGGAACTACAACCAGAAAGAGAGAGAGAGAGAGAGAGAGCGAAAGAAAACTGAGCTACTTTGAATTGATATCTTCATCAACCTGTTTGATACCCTGCAACTGTGAAACCTGAATGCTAAAACCTTCTAATTTGTTTTTGAACCTCAGCAGAGGTTGTTGTTGCTGTTGTTGTGTCTTTCGGCTTTTCCCGGTTAGGGGTCGCCACAGCGGAACTCCGGTCCGCTAATGATTGGCAGTAGATTTTTACGTGCCGAGTTGCCAGCTCTGATGCACAACCTTCAACGAAGGTACGCCCATTCATGCATGCCTCCACACAGACGATGCTTTAGCTGAGAATCAAACAGGACAACATCTTACTGTGAGGCGACAACGCTACCGCAGCACCACCACCGCAGTCATGAGCCTCAGCAGAGATTAACCTCAACAGAGGTATTGCTCTAATTTTGTTTGCTCATTTGGCAGCTAACAGCTGGAAGGACTGTGACTGCCAGCTAGAAGACTGTAAGACTGGACTACACTTCACTAACAACAGTGTTTTGAAAATCTGCTGAAGAAAGTTCATTTTCTTGTTGGTATTTTCTTCTCTGTTTTCAAATAAGTAGCTCAGAGGGTTAGTAAAGCGCAAGTTTTCTGCTTCTATTCTGTGAAAAATGGTCAACATGTTCACTTGAAGCTCAAATTTATCAGAAGTCTACAGTGTTTTCAAGATGTTTTATATTGTTGTAAATAGTTTAAAGCCTCCCATTTTCTTAACATGAAGACCCAATTAGAAAGTGGTAATTTATTTTGGGAGAACACACCCATTAAGGTAAATTACATCCAAACTATGTTGATATTTTTGTTTAGATATAAATTATATATGCTAGATATGGTGAGGCATAGATCAACAGCTTTTATTTTAAAATACAAAATCATAGTACAATTGGATTGTGAATGCATGCCGCTATTTGAAAATATGATAGTTTTAAATTAAAAAATGTTAAAGTATTTTAAGGAGGATAGTCTCTAGAGGCAAAGATGTTCAGGCCACAGTTTGTGTACTGCATTATTGTTCCAGTTACCATCCAAGGAATTAGACAACAGGCTTTTAGAAGCAGCATAGAGGAAAGCCACCAGAAGGGCGTGTGTTATGAAGCTACAGGTTCTTCTCATTTTGTACCAGAAGGATTGCGGTAAGCATGTGGTATGGGTGCAAAACATCATGGTAAGGACATATGTGTAACATATAAAATGCATGATGAAGGCAGCATAAGACCGTAGAGACTAACTACTCCCTAGATCTGTGAAAATATTTCCTCATTAAAGTGCTGACGTCCCATGGAAGACATTGGTATGGAGGGAGGTAGAGATGGCTAGAGGCAGGCGGCAAAAGCAGGAGAGAGAGACAGATGGATAGGGGTGGAGGACAGGTAGAACATTAGAATACAAGTCAGACTAGCTAGGCTAACTGACTCCTTCAAAATGTAATATGGTGGATAAAAATGAATGAGTAGCCAGACAACTAAAGAAACACTGAAGTTCCCCACCAACAGCATATTTCAAGGGCTATAAGACTTTCAGGGGTTTCCAGTATGGGATGAGCCTCATTTGCAAAGCCGTGGAAAGACTTATCGTGGAATTAATCAGTAAGGACGTAGGGAACTGACAAACACTGGACCTGTCTCAGTTTGGATTTGTCAAAGCCAGATCTTGCTTACACAAGCTGGTGGTCTTGTTTGAAAAGATCACCAAAGCAAAGCTCCATAGTTCTGCGGTGGTGGTGCTGCGGTAGTGTTGTCACCTCACAGTTAGACATTGCCCGTTTGATTCTCAGTTAGAGCGTCTTCTGTGTGGCGACATGCGTGAGTGGGTGTTCCTTCATTGAAGGTTGTGCGTTAGGCCCGGCAAGCCAGCATGTCAAAATCTACTGCCAATCATTAGCGGACCGGAGTTCCGCTGTGGCGACCCCTAACTGGGAAAAGCCAAAAGAAACAAACAAACCAAAGCAAAGCTCCATAGGTTCATAGGTTCATAGGTAGGTACTAGGCTATTGACCTTAGGGCCTATATAAGCCTAGCCAAATGTACCCTGGCTTTCGCCACCCAAGAAAATTATTTTCCTGTGCCACTGTCGAGCAGAGCCACAGAAGTGATCCCCGGGGTGAATTTCCTATCTCCCATCCAATCATCAAGATTTTTCTTGAAGAGTGCTAATGATGAGCTTTGTTTGATATAGATAGGTAGTTTGTTCCAGAGTATGGGAAGTCTCTGGGACAGGAATCTATCCCTCCAGCATGTTCTGTTTATTGTGGTGACCAGGTCTAGGTCCCTAGAGCGTGTAGCTCGTAGGGATTGGGATTTCTTTAAGTGGAGCATGTCTAAAAGCTCTGGGTTTGACATAGCTTTGTGTGTTAGGCAGAGATCGCCTCTAAGTAGGCGATATGTAACGGAGTAAAGCTGCAGTTTTTTGAGACGGTCTGCATAGGGCATCTCTTTGAGTCCTGTAATCCTCTTTGTGAGGTATTTCTGTGGCCTTTCCAGTTGTTGTAGATGTCTTGTGAGGTACATACCAAAAGGGGCATTGTACTCTATAATGGGTCTAATGAGTGACAAGTAGAGGGGAACAATGACCTCTTTTTTCCTGGATGAGAAACCTTTTGTGATGAGGTGTGCCACGTAGAAGGATTTCCTGACTACTGTGGCGATGTGATTATCAAAGGAGAGACTACTGTCCACCTAAGTCCCAAGGTCTCTTATCACACTTTCGGTGTTAAGTAGACTACCGCCTATGTGGTAGTTCATGGGTACTGAGTTTTTATCAAAAGGGATAACAATGCACTTTTTGGCATTGAGCTTGAGGCCATGGCTTTGACACCAGGCATCTGTCTCAGCGAGGCCCTTTTGCAGGCTAACTATGTTGGCATATGTTACACATGCACTGCTGTACTCTCTCCTGCACAGCTGGCACTACTTCATGCCATCACACAGGCAAAGTAGAAAAAGGAAGTACATTCCCATGTCATCCAATGGATTACCAAATGGCTCATAGATAGGATGCAAGAAATCAAAATAGGGGAAGTTACATCCACAAAGATACCAGTCACCAGTGGGAATCCCCCAGGGTTCTGTGCTGGGACCTCACTTGTTTGATATCTATTTTTATTTAGTAAATGCCAATACCAAAGGGTTGTGGCTGACTAAGTTTGCAGATGACTGTAAGGTAGCAGCAGTCATTGAATCCCCAAATGACTTAGTTATTCTGCAGGAAGGTTTGTCCCAAATAAATAACTGGAGCCAAAATCATGGACTGGAATTAAATGCTATCTACCCCAGGAAACTACCAGATTGATGATGTATCCAATCTGTGCTCATTGTAGTAAAATGTCCTTCTATATTGTACAGCCTGTAAGCAAAGGGATTGTGCCTAAATCTTAGGATGTCATTGTCACCCTTTACTCAGCCTTCATTAGACCAGTCGTTCAGTATAATGCTCCTTTGGCATGTATCTGTCCAGACACATGCAACAACTGGAATACCCACAGAGATACCTTACTAAATAAAAGTCCTAAACAGTATGTCATGTCACTATACTCTATCCTATAGACTACTAAGAGGTGATCTATGACTGGCATACAAGACATCATCAGACCCAATATTGATGGATTTTACTGTACCTTAGCAAGTCAAATGGCATCAGAAATACTTGGTCTAGGGATCTAAACCTGTTCTGCAACATCAGTAGAATGCTTTGGAGAGACAATTTTTTTTCTCAAAGGATACCATTGCTCAGGAACAGACTCCCCATTAACATAAAACAAATCTCATCCCTGTCCATATTCAACAGCAACTTGGATCTAAGGATGAGAAACAGAAGATTTACCCCAGGCCTGCCCCTTTACTACAAGTAGCTCTTAAATGCTTTATCCCATGCATGGGTTCCCTCAGATTATCTGTGGTATGATCCCAGTTATTATCACTATGGGTAATATGTACTTACTGACCATGGGATAGGTTAATTCAAGCAACAAAAGGGAAATTGGCTAGCCTTAAAATGACCCGCAAGGGCAGCTTGACTATTACTTGCCTATGAATACATAAATTCATGCAAGAGGGCCTTGATGGCTATTTAAACATAATTGAAATTTATAAATGCCATATACAAGCCCCTTAAATTACTTTTGAAGGGTATCTATCTACCCCTGTAAAAAATGCCAAAGAGAGACTTAAACCATCATGTTAGAGGCTTAAAACTGTTTGTGGAAGATTTCAGCACATATGACGCAAGTTTGTATACTTGGACTCAGGCCATAGAAGCTGTGTGTATGTCCTTCAGAAGGCCTGCAGCTAATCAACCATTGCAACAGTTTGGTTTGGTCAGTAATTTATCAGTGAGGCAGGGTTAGTGACACTGTCATAATAGTATGCAATTGCCTTGGGGCTGGTGAAACTCGGGTGGTGAGATACAGTGTGGAAACAATGGGGAACTACAGCCTCAGAAAGCAAGGGAAAGTCTTACATTTCAGAATGTTGCAGTCTTCATAAATTAAGTTTTTCTTATAACATCACTAGCAGGAGATCATGAGAATAAATTCAGAAAAAGAACAGTTTCACCTTAAATAAGCAATGACAGAGAGAAATGGGGTCAGTATTTTGCTTTGTCTTTGCTTTGTCAAGGAGTAGTTCTTTTAAAACTGAAGTAGCAATACCAAATGCAGACAGTGAAAAAAAAATCCTGCTCTCATAGCGGAGAAAGTATTTTCAGTGAAGATTGCTTTACTCAGGGATTTAACTTTGCCTGACACTCAACAACCTTTGAATTAGTAAAAATAAAGTCAGGATTGGTCTGGTGCTTTCTTCTTGCTGTACATACAAGAAAAGGATGTTGATGCTTTTCTGTGATACTTATCAAACTTTTTATCAGAATTGTATTATCACTGAGGTGGGCATCAGGCAGGTTGACAGTTTATTAAATAACAAGCATGTCATCTGCAAACAGCAATAACATTTTGTGCTATACACCTAGCAGAATGAAGAGAATGAAAACACCGCTATGGTTCTCAGAAAAATACCTTTTAGAGGTGTTAAACTGCAATAAAAGATGAGGGATTTAACTGTGTGGAAAGAAAAAGAGAAGATGGCAGGAAAAGAAACCTGAAATTAATTTTTGCAAACAGAATAAAAATGTTCCTAGCTGATGTCAAAGGAGGTAAGATGTTTTAGGTTCATAAGGGACAAGAGGAAGAAAAATGGGTAGGTGGGCTAGAAAGAATCCAGACAGATGTAGAAGAGCAACAACCCTGAATAAGTCTCCTTTGTTTGTTAGGTGACAGCAGACCCATGACAGAAAGAGAGACAGATACCAACCTACTAATGAAGGAAACAGATCTAAAAAGAAATTATGAATGTAGAAAGGAGCAAGATGTCTGGTTTATATGCAATATGCTGCATAACATAACATTTAAAGAATTAATAAACAACGCTAATAAAACTCTGTTCTATAAATTAAAAAAATGGCAGGTTTGACTGCGTAGCCAGGAAGAGAGCAAGTATAATCTGATTCAAGAAACCATTACAGATACTGAGAGACATGGTCACTTCTGTCTCACCTTTTAGATGAGGACAGCTTTACAGAGATGGTAGGTGCTGTACTGACCACCTCTTACAGATTTTAATATATTGCAGGTTTTGGTCATGACGGGGCTGTTATCTCAACCAAAAGCTGCAATATAAGTAAAACTAAGTAATGTTCTGCAGTTCCCTTGATATGAAAGAACATAAAGAGCAGATATCCTTTTCTTGTGCGATTATTGCATTTACAGAATTCCAGGTTCACTGTATGGTGGCATATCTGAATATGCTATTTTGTGGCCTGCTATCCCTATATTTTAGAAAATATAAAAGGCGTACTAAACAGTTTTACAAAAAGGTACAGGTAAAAAGCACAAATTACAGAGAACCCCATAAGCTGCAATACAGCCATAGGTCTAGGTTTACTACATTTTCAAATGGTCAAATTGGGACTTTTTGGTGGAAATGTGATATTTTGCAGGACAAACCATTCCCACAACCAGTGCGACAAACTAGACCGCCTTTTTGGCGAATAAAACCTCATTTGTGTAGACTTTTAGCTGTTTATGTTTCATATAATATTTAGGTGTCTCAGGCACAAAATACTTCTTTTATGTAACTACTAAACAAAACGTAGGAAATATCAGGACATTTGCCATTTTTCATCCTTTCTTGGAAGACACAACTACCCAACTAAGTACTGTCCTGCATAAGGAGGAACAGGTGGCAACTCTACGTAGCTCCCACTCTCTATCTTTGTTTGCATATCCTGTCTAAAACTGTTCTATTTTATAACACTGGATATCATGGATTACTGCTTACAGCCTGGTATGTGGTATTTCTTCCATAGGCAATACTTGAAATTTGCCATACTGAACACTAGATGGCAGCATAACTAGTGCTGTTACAGCAATATTGTCCTAATGCCTGAAATTCCACAACAGGCTACAGGCAGGCATAGAAATAAATCTGTTATTTTAGGGAGAGCCTCGGCCAAAATCAAAAGGAAGAAGATGTACTGAGATAGATGAGATTTACAAACAGAAGGTGCAAACAATCCTTAACTAAAAAGTGTACCAAATAATTAAAACAAAATGTTCCTGCAGTTTCCTTTCTTAGACAAATGTGTTTGGTATAAACCTAACTAAATGCCAAGTCCTGTGTACCTGAAGAAAGGACCTTTGTAACTCAGAAAGCCTGTATATGTAATCCATCTTTGGGCCTAATAAAATGCTGAAACCATTCAAAAATATATTCTGGTCCCACTGCTTGCCCTATAACTGACTGTTGCATTGTCAAGCTGAGGGCCGTCCAGAAAGCAAAGATCCATTTCCACTCTTATGTATTCTACTACTTTTTGAAAAGGGGATGGGGGCAGAGAATCTCTCTGCTGTTTTGGTACCTGTGTTTGTTCTTTTAATTCTGTAGCAATGGTCAAAAGAACCTCTAGGCAAGGTAATGGAACTAGCCACCCCACTCAACTTTAGAACATCCCTTTGCTTGATGGTTTCTCTCCATTTACCCTAAACCATTCAATATACATTCCATTTCATTTAGATTTGGACTTGCATTTTTATTTTAAATTTTCCTGCAAATTCATTGAGGGCCATGTGGCAAACAAAAGAAAATAGCTTTTATTGAAAGCAGACAGCATCACCAACAATGAACTGCTATTCCTTTGAAATCTGCATTTATTTTAAGTGGACCTGATAAACCATTAAACTTACAGAAAAAAAGAGAAAAAAAATGGTTAGCTTCTCTTTTAACTTGCCACCTTTTTCAGACATGGAGAGAAATTTTCTTTTACCTCCATGTGTCTGAATTTATGTCTATGTTATGTTATGTTACTCTAATAAAACAATGGACAACATAACATATATAGCTGCACAAACTTGTCATTTTACGTAGAAAATAAAAAGGCTCTGCATACATGCACAATACTGAACACAAAATATTTCTGCAAAATGTACAATCAAAACAAATCATGAAATAGTTTTATATACAAAGTGCCTGTTTTTGGATGATAGAATCATATATATGCGTGTGCACACATACGCATACACACACACATATATATCTATCTATATCACATATCTGTATATGTATCAATCTATCTATCTATGTATATATATATATTTTTTTTCAGACAGAAAGATGTAATATACAAAACAGGGCAAATAAAAAGACAGATCATCAGGCATAAATACATTGATATAATGTGTAATAATGGCTGCGGTTGGTATGAGTGAACTTGCATAAGAGCAAATGCTCTTACAGACTTGTTTTTAAACATTTCAGCTGATTTGTGTGCGAGATCACTGTACACTTGGATCTGGAAATTTGCCCCTTCTCCTGCTGTTGTGCTATCTCTGATTTGGTATATAAAATGTCTTTCTTTTTTTTTTTTAATCTTTTTAGATTCTATATAAAAAAGACCTCCTTTTTCTGCACTCTTTCATTTGACAGTTCACTCAGTGGGTATACATATATGTAAGTAAGTGTGTGTGTGTGTGTAGCTATGTGTGTGTCTATATATATATATATATATATATATATATATATATATATATATATATGTATGTATGTATGTATGTATATATATTCATCCATCCATCCTCAACCTCCTTTTTCCCATTTTGCACATGGGGTTGGGGTGTTACTTCCGCAGTGACAAGGTTTACACCGCCAGATGGGTAGCCCTGCCGTGGTAGTTCAATCACACCACTCACTCATGCACAAACTCTCACCTATGGCCAATTTAGAGTGTCAAATCCTCCAACTGCATGTCTTTAGAATGTGGGAGGAAACCTGTGCACCTGGAGAAAACCCACATGACCACTGGGAGGACATGCAGACTCCATACTGAAGGCACCCCAGCTTAGAATCGAACTGGAGAACCTCTTGCTGTGAGTGACAATGGTAACCACTGCACAACCGCCGCCACCCCATAAATATATATATATATATATATATATATATATATATATATATATATATACATATAGATATAGCTATATATATATATATATATATATATATATATATATATATATATATATATATATAGCTACAGACACACACAAGCACATATATATATATATATATATATATATATATATATATATACATCCACTTTTAAATGTCAAAATTCTGAAATCTTGACTTTTAAAAAAACGTATCCAAAATATCAAGATTTCAGAATCACAACATTTAAAAGTGGGTTAAAAAAAATAAAGTAAAAAAAACTGTTTGCCCCCCCCGTGCACCACTCACACCCCTCTACTTAAATATACCAACTTCAAGATCATGCTGCAGTAAGAGAATGGTAATGCTCCTGTTGCACTTACCATTCTCTTCACTGTAGTGCGATCTCAGAGTTGATATATTTAAGTGGGGGGGTGTGGGGGTGCAGGGGGTCTTGCACCCCTGCAAACAGTTTTTTTACTTTATTTTTTTTAACCCACTTTTAAATGTCGTGATTCTGAAATCTCGATGTTTTGAATACGTTTTTTTTAAAAGTCGAGATTTCGGAATTTTGACATTTAAAAGTGGACATATATATATATATATATATATATATATATATATATATATATATATATAAAATGTACCTATATATCTATATCTACATATATATATATATATATATATATATATATATATATATATATATATATATAAAATACATATGTTCACAGATATATTCTTTGCTACAAATGTTTTATTTGAAATCAATATCCCTCTCTCTCTCTCTCTCTCTCTTTGTATGCACACACACACACACACACACACACACACACACACACACACACACACACACACACACACAGATAGATGGGTCCCCTACAGATGATCGAATTCCCAAAAAGCTGACGTTCATATGGCCAAGACCATATGATCGACTTTTGGAATTTCTAATACCTTTTAAAAAAACACAAAACAAAAACTTACCTACACATTGCTAGCAGGGAGGCAAGCCCCCCCCATACCCCCTGCAATTTAAATATACCAACTCTGAGATCGCACTACAGTGTGGAAAATGGAAATCTTCCCATTCTGCACTATATGGAGATGTCCAAAATGAACGTTCAAAATTCCAAAAGTCGATCATATGGCCACGGCCATATGAAAGTCAGCATTTTAGGATTTTGATCATCTTTAGGGGACCCAGATAGATAGATTTTCTTCTTCTGGTGTAATATAAAAACAGTAAAGTCATATCAGGGTATATAATATACATTTAAACTAATGGACACTAAGCATGATGCATCTGGCAACCTGGTACTTCAAATGGCTGTGTAGACCAATTTGTGGACTCATTTGCCTTGTATGTGTGAAGCAGTGTGGCATTTTCTAGTAAAATGTTTTGTAGAAAGCATTTATATATACAATTATAAACTGTACTTACATCATGTTTATTGGTGTAGCAGTAATAGAACACTGCCAAATTACAAACTGTACTTGTAGCAGTAATAGAACACTGCCCAATTACAAACTGTATTTACATCATGTTTATTGGTGTAGCAGTAATAGAACACTGCCCAATTACACACTGTACTTATATCATGTTTATTGGTGTAGCAGTAATAGAACACTGCCCAGTTACAAACTGTACTTACATCATGTTTATTGGTGTAGCAGTAATAGAACACTGCCCAATTACAAACTATACTTACAACACGTTTATTGGTGTAGCAGTAATAGAACACTGCCCAATTACAAACCGTACTTACATCATGTTTATTGGTGTAGCAGTAATAGAACACTGTCCAATTACAAACTGTACTTACATCATGTTTATTGGTGTAGCAGTAATAGAACACTGCCCAATTACAAACTGTACTTACATCATGTTTATAGGTGTAGCAGTAATAGAACACTGCCCAATTACAAACTGTACTTACATAATGTTTATTGGTATAGCAGTAATAGAACACTGCCCAATTATAAACTGTACTTACATAATTTTTATAGGTGTAGCAGTAATAGAACACTGCCCAATTACAAACTACTTACATCATGTTTATTGGTGTAGCAGTAATAGAACACTGCCCAATTACAAACTGTACTTACATCATGTTTATTGGTGTAGCAGTAATAGAACACTGCCCAATTACACACTGTACTTATATCATGTTTATTGGTGTAGCAGTAATAGAACACTGCCCAATTACAAACTGTACTTACATCATGTTTATAGGTGTAGCAGTAATAGAACACTGCCCAATTACAAACTGTACTTACATCATGTTTATAGGTGTAGCAGTAATAGAACACTGCCCAATTACAAACTGTACTTACATAATGTTTATTGGCATAGCAGTAATAGAACACTGCCCAATTACAAACTGTACTTACATCATGTTTATAGGTGCAGCAGTAATAGAACACTGCCCAATTACAAACTGTACTTACATCATGTTTATAGGTGTAGCAGTAATAGAACACTGCCCAATTACAAACTGTACTTACATCATGTTTATAGGTGTAGCAGTAATAGAACACTGCCCAATTACAAACTGTACTTACATAATGTTTATTGGTGTAGCAGTAATAGAACACTGCCCAATTGAATATGTTAGTGTCATACTTCCCTGTAATGTTTTTCCTTTTTGTGTAGTAACATTTCAATTTTCAGCAAAACATCAAATTCAAATAAATAAAATAAGGTTATGTTTACATTAGGAATGCAGACTATAGTTAGTGTGAATTTATATACTAATTAATCACCACCTGACAGGAATTAAATAAATGCATGTTAGTTAAACTGAATCTAAAGACATTTGCATGTTGTTGCTTGTGAAATTATAATGGCAAGGATATTGCTTCAGTCTAAGCCAAACATGGAAGCCTCAGCTACTTTCATAGTAATGTTCTTCAATTTCTTGTTCTCAGTGAAATATATTGACATGCATTCTGCAAAAACAGGAAACTCGGTTTAATAAAACAATTCTTTCATGATCATTCATGGTTACTTTGCAAAACTGCATATGAATCTCACAGTCTTAAATGCTAAGCATAAATAATTTTAATGTTAGGACCAAAATATTTTACCACTCATCATACAGAATTCCCACATCACTCTGTAGTTAGGTCACATCCTTCTGCATAAAGTAGCTCTTTCTATATAGCCACACAGTTGGTACAGATTGTTTCTCTAGTATTACAGCATTGTATTCTGCCCTACCTCTAGCCAGCTTTTTAGAAATGCAGAGTTACACTCATGGGGGTTTGCGCAGCAAGGAAACTAGTATAATTGGAGTATTACACTATGAGACTCAAACAGGCAGTATTATGGTGCTGTGCTGCCTTGGTGACACCAGAGCAGGTAATATTTAGGTGCTGCTTTGCCTTGGTGACACCAGGACATGTAGTATTATAGGGCTGCACTTCCTCAGTGACACTGAAACAGGCAGTATTTAAGTGCTGCGTTACCTCAGTAACACTGGAGCAGGCAGTATCATGGGGCTGCACTGCCTCATTGACACTGAAACAGTCAGTATTATGGGCTGCACTGCCTCAGTGACACTGGAACAGTAAGTATTATGCTGCTGTGCTGCCTCGGTGACACTGGAGCAGGCAGTATTATGGTGCTGTGCTGCCTTGGTGACACTGGAATAGACAGTATTATGCTGCTATACTGCCTTGGTGACACTGGAACAGTATGTATTATGCTGCTGTGCTGCCTCAGTGACACTGGAACAGGCAGTATTTAGGTGCTGCGTTGCCTCAGTGACACTGGACACTGGAGCATTATCAGGTTGTCCTTGCTTTGAACATGTCCTCATGTTGAAGGTTGTTTTCACAGAAAAGTAAGACCACTAAAGGGGTATCCCCCCTTTAATGATAAGGGGTTAAACAAAAGTAAGAATTACTGCATACGGTTTACAGTTCACTTATAAAAAATGGTATATTCCCTTGTGTGCCATGATGTAGACTGTAGAAATGTGATGGTTTATTTCGATTTGCAGTAGTATGACTCATAACAAATATTTCAAAATTCTGATCCTAAGAAGGCCAATCAGCCAGTTTTGTTTATTTAGTTGCAATGGCTTAATTGTAGTAATCTGTCTTCATTTGCAACATGCAACAGTTCTTACAGGATTATATTTATGTACACGTTCATGACTCAGTACTTCACAAAAAAGGCACATAGTTCTCTCAAATTGAGTATTGCTTCTAATCTTGTCTGAACATGTAAATTCCCAGCTTTCTTTGGATGTTGTTACTGGGATCGTACTAATGGATAGAACCCATTTTCAGAGGAGGTGCATGGAGAAACTGCCAACACACTTAAAAAAGTATGCATACCGGGGGGGGCAATAAAACTCCAACTCAGTGCTACTGGACTAATTAACATACAGTACACAAATCTAGCCAGCCTAGGAAGAATCGAGCCAACATTATCATTCCTATTATCTATTACGACTTTGCAACAGAACAGGTGTGACATCTCACCCCTCCAATCTAACCTGAATTCAATCCATTATTAATCTTTTCCTGATAGCTTTGTAGCACATTAGACCCATGGAGTGTAAGATATAATTCAGTTTGTAAGTAAAGGACAAAGTCAGGCTCTCCTAGCTTATGCTTGTAGGTTCTTAGCCACACCTGATCAGCCACACCTGATCACAGATACCAGGAATAGGACATCTGCGCCATTCCTCTTAGGGGATCGGAAATGAGAGAAAAAAAATCTGTTGTGAACTTGTGAAGTGATGGTTGAGAGTTTGAGAGCAGAGGAAGAAACTAAAGTAACAAATGAGTAACTAATAGTATGTGCTAACTGAAGAAATTCATAACATTAATTCTGTATGTGTAAAAGGTCAAAACGTGAGTTCGCACAGATCAATAAATTTACGGTAATGGATTTACTGTTATACGGTCGTGGAACTTGATGACCATGATTGTGCATCAGTAAAACTTTTAATTAATTTTACCAGAAAGATGAGGCTGGCTGCACTCATGGGGCCCTAGATGTCAGAGGGCTCCCTAAAGAGGGTAGGAAGACTTTAGGAGCGGTAGTTATGACACAAAAATAAAAGTTATAGGAGACAAAACTATGGTGGATGTAGAGGGGAAGTTGAGAGGAGTAGCGGTGAGATGAAGTTGAAAGGTGAGGAAGAGTAAGTATTGAAGGGATGAAACGTCTGGACTATAAGTCGAAGTCGATCTACTAATCTACTGGGCTGCTCCTCAGTGCAGTCTCAAGCACTGAATAAAATCATTAGTACTTAGGCTTACTGTGTGAACTGCTCTGTTACTAGCCTGATACCAAAGCAAGGTCATAGAAGAAGCCAGATCCAGTCATCAGACCCTTGGATATATACTAGTGGACTACATAATGATCTGGAAAGCCTTATGTATATCACTGTTGTTCATGCCTCCTTCAGAGACCGCTGCTCTCTTTTTGTTTTTGTGCATGCATGTGTGCTGGCCTACTACCTAGAGTGGCAAAAACAGTAAAATTCATGACAAGGTCATTGACCTCTGTAGCTTCTCTGGGCTGTTTAGTTCTTTCATTCCTGTAGTCCAAAAATAACTTAAGTCAACCCCACTTCCTAATTCTTGTGTTGCACAGGAAAAGTACAGCTGTGTACACTTACCATAAATGTAGATGTTCAAGTGTATTCACTGTTGCAGTCATCACTTGTGGTTATCCCTGCTGTGGTAGCCCTCGGCCGGCTCAAATACCAGAGTCAATGTTTTTCTGCATCAGCTGCTGTCGCCTGTAGACTAACTTCAGGTTGCTGATGCCATCGCATGAGTTTTTCTTGCCCTAACCAGTCAGGAGCCCCAGAAAAAATGGCAAAGCGGTCCTGGTGGTTAACAGCCACCCCAAGAAGCTTATGTCTCCCTAATGAAAGAGGATATAAGGGGAGAGGAGAGAGTGAAACCAAGACTGCAACAGTGAATATACTCGAACATCTACATTTATGGTAAGTGTACACAACAGTACTATGGTCTTTGTGTTTCACTGTTGCAGTCATCACCTGTGGGAGGATTCCCAAAGCTGAAGTGAGGGGCTGACAGGATTAGTTGGAGACCTAGGCATGGGTAAGGAGGCCCTGCAGCACTGCAGAGGCAATCCCTGCCCTAACCTTAGAGAAAAGAGGAAGGTGGTAATGCTTTGTAAAGTTATGGACCGAGGTCCAGGTGGCAGCTTCCAAGATGTTCCTGGTGGGAACTCCTCTGAGGAATGCTGTGGAAGTAGAGACTGTCCTAGTGGAATAGGTACAAATAGATTTAGGGGGAGGTTTCCCATGAAATCTGTAGCAGAAATGGATTTAGTGTGATATCCATTTAGAGATAGTCTGCTTGGAAATGGGCTTCTCCTTTGCCCCTAGGGCAAAACTGACAAGAAGTCGGTCAATTTTTCTGAAGCGTTTAGTATGGTCCAGGTAGTATCTGAGCTGCCTCTGCACATCCAGAGAGTGCAGAATTCTTTCCCCCTTGTTTTGAAGGTTAGGGAAGAAGTTAGGTAGATGAATGGCCTGGTTGAGAGTCACATTAGATATCACCTTTAGCATAAAGGAGGGGTTAGTCCGAAGGGAAACCCTGTCTGCATGGAAAATGATGAAGGGCTCAATGGCCATCAGTGCCTGAAGTTCAGAAACCCTTCTGGCTGAGGTGATAGCTAGCAAAAAAGCAGTCTTCCAGGAGAGGTTTTTCCAAAACATAATTAAGATCCCAGGCTGGCGTGGGAGACCTTCTGGGAGGTCTGATATTAGAAGCCCCTCTGAGGAATTGTTTAATCAAAGGGTGAGAGATCAGGGGCTGGTCTGTATTAAACTGAGCTGAAATGGTTGAGGTGTGGATTTTAACAGAAGAGAAGGAGAGGCCACTATTGAGTAATTCTGCTAGATAGTCCAGGATAAGAGGGACAGAAGATTGTGAGGAACTGGCCCCTCTGGATTGGCACCAGGAGCAAAATCTTTTCCATTTACCTGCATAAGGTTTTCTGGTGCTGGGCCTTCTGGCCTCTGTGAAAAATTCCAGCACCTGTTTGCTTAGCTGGGCCCCTTCCCTTTCCTTGGGAGTATCAGCCAAGCTGATAGTTTTAGAGTCTGCAAATCTGGGTGCAGCATCCCCCCCCCACTTGAGTCAAGAGGTTTGGAATCTGGGAAAGCTGCCTGGGAGGATGTGATGTCAGGATGCGCAGCAAGGGTGGTGATGTTGTCTGGGCCAATCTGGAGCAATGAGGATGGCCTTGGGCCCCTCCTCCTTTATCTTGATGAGTACCTTGGGAATAAGAGGCAGGGAGGGGGAGTGTAGACAAAGAGGGAATTCCATGGGAAGGTCAAGGCATCCACCTTCCATGCCAGGTGTTAATACTCACTGGTGCAAAATTTCTTCAGCTGATGGCTGAGGTGCGAAGCAAAGAGATCCACCTCTGGATTTCCCACACTTGAGTGACTTGCACAAAGATCTTTTAGTGGAGCTGCTATTCATGGGGGTCAATTAAGTGTCTGCTTAAGTGGTCTGCCAGGGTGTTGTTGATCCCTGGTAGGTATTGGGCTATTAGGTGTAATCCCATGGAGGAGGCAGTCAGCCAGAGGTTCATGGCTAGCCTGCACAGAGGGTAAGATTGTGTCCCTCCCTGTTTGTTGATGTATCACATGACTGTGGTGTTTTCTGTTTTGATAAAGAGAAATCCTGGCCTGAAATGGGGCTGGAAGGATGTCAGAGCCTTTTGCACTTCATTCATTTCCTTCTGGTTGATATGCAAGGGGAAAGTGTTGGCCATCCCAAAGACCTTGGGTGCACCTGTGCAAGGGAAAGTGTTGGCCATCCCAAAGACCTTGGGTGCACCTGTGCAAGGGGAAGTGTTGGCCATCCCAAAGACCTTGGGTGCACCTGTGCAAGGGAAAGTGTTGGCCATCCCAAGGACCTTGGGTGCACCTGTGCAAGGGGAAGTGTTGGCCATCCCAAAGACCTTGGGTGCACCTGTGCAAGGGAAAGTGTTGGCCATCCCAAAGACCTTGGGTGCACCTGTGCAAGGGAAAGTGTTGGCCATCCCAAAGACCTTGGGTGCACCTGTGCAAGGGAAAGTGTTGGCCACCCCAAAGACCTTGGGTGCACCTGTGCAAGGGAAAGTGTTGGCCATCCCAAAGACCTTGGGTGCACCTGCCTGCTAGGTGGGCGCCCCAAGCAATGTCTGAGGTATCGGTGGTGATGGTCTGCCCAGTGGGGGGAAGGATGAAGGAGAGAACCTGGTTCCTGGCACAGGCCCCTGCCCACCAGGGATCAGAGGGAGAGAGGTCTCTAGAGGCTGTGAGTGTTGACACCAAAGGTTCCTTAGATACCACTAAATTTTCCTCATGTGTAGCCTGGCCAGAGGAATTAGAAGGATGCAAGAAGCCATGTACCCCAAGGATTGCAGGAAATTCCCCACTGTGAGGTGACCTTTGGATGCCAGCTGGGTAAAGTAGAGAGGCAGGAAGCTCTGCTTTACTGGGGATAGGAAGATCATTTGGGATGCTGTGTCCTGCAGTGCTCCCAGGAAAATGATCCTCCTGAATGGAGTCTGCTTTGATTTCTTCTCATTGATTGTGAAGCCCAAGGAAGTTAGGAGGGTTTTGACAAAGCGTAGGTCCTGGAGCAGCTTTTCTTTGCTCTCTGTCTGAATGAGGCAGTCGTCCAGATAAGGGTAATTCTGTATATTTTTCTGTCTGCAAAATTCTATGGCTGTGGCCAAACGTTTGATGAAAACTCTGGGAGCAGTAGATAAGCCAAAGAGAAGAGCAGAGAACTGAAAGTGCTGTGAGCCTGCTCTGAAATGCAGGAATTTCCTGCAGGACTCCCTTATGGGGATATGGAGGTATGCATATTTTAGGTCCAGGTTCACTGACAAGGCATTTTTTGTCAGCATAGGCAGCAGCTGCTGCAGGGTTAGCATTTCGAATTTGGAGACCACCAGGGATGTGTTCAGAATGGACAGATCCAGGATGGGGCGCCAATTACCCTCCTTTCTGGGAACAAGGAAAAGACTGGAATAAAAGCCTTTGCCTGCTTGATCTGGGGGACAGGTTCTACTGCCCCCTTAGCTATGAGAATTTGGACTTGCTTTAATGCCTCTGCCCAATGATTGGGAGGTAAGTCTGGGAACCCTCTGGGAATTGGGAGTTCATTGAAAGTGAATTTGTATCCTTGGAAAATGATCTTTAAGACCCATTGGTCCTTGGTTACAGACAGCCAATTTTCTTTGCAGAGGGACAGCCTTCCTCTGAGCTTTTGGGTAAGAGGAGGGCAGGGGGGGGGTAGTGAGTCATTGACAGTTTTTGCCATAGAGGGTTGGCTTAGAACTCCCTGCCTTAGAGGTGCATGTGGTCCACTGTTTGGTCCTCTGTTGCCCCTATTGTAGGGGCCTGGGTGGCCTGTCCCTGCAGGGCTTAGCTTGTCCCTGTCTACTAGGAGCAGGAAAGGATCAATGCTTAGAGAGAAAGTTCCTGCTGAATCTAGGAGGTTGAACCTGAAAGAAATATTTTACTGTCTGCATAGATTTTGCTTTGTCTTCCATTTTTTTAAGCACCTCTTCGGCTTTTTCTCCAAACAAAAGGTCTTTATCCAAAGATGCATCAATTAATTTAGACTTGACATGATCAGGCAGAGGTTGTTCCTTCAACCATGCATGTCTTCTAATTACAGAACCTGACACTGCTGCCCTGCTAGAGGCTTCTAGTGCATCATATCCACAGTGTAAAGAGTGCCTTGCCACTTGACAAGTAGAGTGTAGTAAATCTGCTAACTCCTTAGAATTGGCACAGTCAGGAAAAGTAGAAATCTTTGCTTTAATAATTCCAAAGTGTGCTGTTGATATTTTAACATATGGAACTGACAGTTGAGAGCTCTGATGGCTAAGGTTGTAGAGGTGTAAACCCTTTTACCCCATCTGTCCAGAGCTCTGGCATCCTTATCAGAAGGAGTAGGGTTCTTTGCAGAACTAGCCCTGGCTCCCTTAGGACCATGTGTAATGGCATCCAGGTCTGCAGCAAGATTTCTGTACAAGTATTTGCAAGTGTCTGGTACTCTGTAATACCTGTCTGGCTTATTGGGAGCAGGAGGAAGGCCATCTGGGGCTAAACTGGATTAATGGAAAACATCAGCCACCACTTCTAAAATGGGGATGGCAAGGGGTCTGTTCTGGGCCAGGTCTAGAAATTCTCTTAGCCTTTTTCAGATTGAGTGAAATCCTGAGATTCCCATTGGAAATGTTCCCTAAGGGTGTGGAGGGTTTCCCCAAAGGAGAGGTCTTCTGGTGGGGAGGCAGAAGGGATGGATTCCTCTGCATCTGAATCCTCATAAGCAGGAACAGGTCACTGATCCTCTTCAAAATCTGAATAATCTGATTCCTCAGAACCTTGCTCTGTCAATAGTTCAGGAGAAGGGTGTCTTTTCCTTTTAGAAGTTGTGGCTTGACTGCTCCTGATAAGGGAAATAAGATCCTCCGCCATCTTAAGCATCTGGGCCTGGGGTGGAGGGGTGGGAGTAAGATGGTGGCTAGGGGTAGATTTTCTAGGGGTGGCCTGGCTTCTAGACCTAAGAATAGTCATCGGTCTGAGAGAAACGGTAGTCAGGTGCAAAGATGTTGATTTCTGACTGGAATCAGTAGTGTGAAAGACCTTCTCAGAAGCCAGTGCCTGTGTAGCAGCTCCAGACCCAACTGAGGCAGAGACAGCCAAAGGCTCTGAAGATGAAGAAGATTTCTGCAGCATACAGGACTCCGAAAGGATCTTGGTAGAGGCCAGCATAGCAATTGCATCGGGCATCAGGGGCTGCAAAAGTGCCTCACTGAATTCCTGAGAACTGATGACCTGCTTAGCGGAGAGTCGTTGGAAGGCTTAGCCTTGTGAGGTCTGTCTCTATCTTTATCCATACACTTTTTAGGAGGCTCTACGGATTGCTGGCTGACCGATGCCATATGTGAAGATTGAGGACAAAAATACCTGTCTACAAAAAGAGCTCTATGACGAATGGTTTTCACGTTAAAAAGGGCACAGAACTGGCAACGGGCAATGTCGTGGTCTGGGCCTAAACAAGTGACGCAATATGAATGGAAGTCTCGGTGTGGGATCTGCTTTCCACAGGCAAGACAATTGTTAACTTTTTTGGACATTGGTGAGTGCAAGAAAAAGAGATCCCCAATGGGGTACTTAGCTTTAGACATTTTCAGCTGTGATCCAAACTCTGGTAGCAACCGACCGGCACACTTGCAAACTGTTTCTGGTACGGACTCCACGGCAAGAAAGACTGATGTAGTGGCATCAGCTGCCTTGCTTCATAGCACTGACAACCTGATGTCAGTCTACAGGCGACAGCAGTTGATGCAGAAAAATATTGACTCTGGTATTTGGGCCGGCCGAGGGCTGCCACAGCAGGGATAACCCACAGGTGATGACTGCAACAGTGAAACAAGAAGAACATCCATTGATATTCTAAATGTTAGTGACTTGACTCAGAACCCAAACAGCCTTCTGCCACTCCAAACCCAGGACATAGCACTCTTTACTCATACAGCACATAGTAATGTGACATAAATGTCTGAATGAGGATCTCGTTCACCTCCTAAGGCTTTAGCTTGGACTGAATGGAATGCCTGTCATTCTGTTTGGACTAAGAATTTGTTTATATCCCTGCAGAATCTGAGGGGGGGGGACTGTGTGTAGAAACGGCTTCCCTGCTAAGAAACAAGCAAGCCAAGATTCTTGTTCACCCAGGCAGTTCTGGAGGGAAATAAACCAGCAGGGATAAGACCGGAAATATTACTTGCCTAAACACTGAAACTACCCTCCCCTCTAAATTGGTAAAAAACATTCTCATAAATACCATCTTTACGAATGATGGTAGTCACACAAAATCCCTTCAGGGGCACTTACCTTCATTCTCTTTCCATTGTATTAGTGTTCCTGCCTTCTTCATAAGGAAGCCTCTGTGTCACTTGCTTATGCCTAGAAATCACAGTTCAGGCCAGCTACAGTCAAAAATCTCTAAAGGTAGGAAAGGAACTGTAAATATCTGCCGTCCCTTTATTTACTAGTTACTGCTTCACTGCTAGGTGCTAGGAAATGTGTCATAGTGACACCAATAGCTCCTTTCTTCCTTCAAGAGGTTAGCAACCACAGAGCCATTTCCTTATTACCTGTTTTAATCAGAATGTCTGAGATGATGGTCTTGGGACTAATAATGATGCAAAGCCTAATATATGGCATCCTTGTGTGAGCAGCACATACTTACATCTAAGTTATGGAAACATGACACTTCATTTCTCCCTGGTGTTATACTCAAAAAACATGGCTGCTGGAGTACTCAAAAAACATGGCTGCTGGAGTACTCAAAAAACATGGCTGCTGGAGTACTCAAAAAACATGGCTGCTGCAGTAGGTACTGGGTTCATAAGTCTGGATATCAAGCTTGCAGTCTATTGATCTTCTAGGAGATTGATTAAAATAAAGCCAAGCCACAATCTTTTAGTGCTCATAAAAAGTGATTCATTACTTAAAAGGAGAGAAACATGTACTCTTTAACTAGGGCTGGAAATAGTACTTCTGCTTCTGTTGTTCTTACCAGAACATTTGCATTTTTGGATAGCTCCCTGATTTTACAGTCTCAAAGATCTTAACTTTGTTGAAAGTCATCTGACATACTTTCATTGCTACTTGATTGAATAATTTCTTGAAGTCAAAATGAGAAACGCACTTTTTGTTCCCAACTTCTGCATTCATTTGTCCAACAGAGTTTGGTCATTTCTATTCTTTTTTGCTAACAATGTCACAGGGGATGTTCTTGGTCCTGTATACTCTGTTGTATGCAGACCATGTTCCTGCTAAAATACCAAGGATCACAACTGTGATCAGTGCAATAGAGAGACTGAAAATGCATGATCACAAAATATTCCCCTTAGTTGAAGGTATAGCAGTTTCAGAGTCAGTATACATAAATTGTAATGTGTACAATGTGGGGTTTAATTTTTGGCAAGACCTCCCTGCAAAAGTGCTTAAATGATTTGCAGCAAGTTTCAAGATTTACTGTATTTCTCTGGTAATAGGACACTATTTTTCATAGTTGCCTGTCTCATCATTCTGGGTCCTTCACGTCTCATACAGAGCTGTGTAGATAGCCTGGTCCTACCACATCCTGTCACTATGATCATTCATGTTGAAAGTGTATTCACTGAAGACTTTGAGGAAGTCTGGATGTGATCAGCTGTATACTATCACTGTGTCCACCACTCCAGATGTAAAACCATTATTTTTGTTCCTTGGGCATAAACTCCTTCTCGTTTTGTGCCTACACAAGAGTTGGAGTAGTAGGGTTGAAATCTATCATATAATGATCAAGTGTATTTCTTTAAGATCCCTTCTACTAGTATGATCAAAGGAGGTCCATAATCCCTTGGGCATAACTTATTTGTGTGCACTTGGACAGTGACTGGACAGATTTACCACGTGATGATGGATTGTCACCTTGTAGCATCCTCCAGACATCCTTAGGGATTGTTAACATGTTGATAGAGTCCCCCCCCCCAATACTACAGTTAGGTGGCTGTAGTGGTTGGCATAATGATTAAGGGTTTTACTTCACAGACACAAGGTACAGGGTTTGATTCGCACCTTTGAGGGAATTGGTTAGGCTTAAAAAGACCCATAAGGGCAGCTAGTCTAGAACTTACTAAGAACTTCTCTCATCCCAAGCCACTGATAAAAACAGAGTCACCAGCACCAAAGATCAGAACCTTCCCTGAATGCCAATGGAGTAGTACAAAAAACATCTGGACTGGTGCTCAACTATACCTCGCCAATGACTCAAGTTGTGTTAGAGTATTGATAGATGCCTGGATCTTGGAGGATGAGATGCCTCTGGTTATAGGCTATTTCTTTCTTGGGTACATACGGCCTCCTTCTTGTACCAGTACCTTGACTCAGAACCTAAACACACTTTTGCCATTCCAGAGCCACACTGCAAGTTTTATTCTCTTATCTCTGAACAGAACACTGATGGTCTATAATCAATAAAAATGTGTGGCTATGAATCAAAAAACATGCTGACATTTCTCTGTCCATTCCATTAAAAAGACTAATTATACTTGGTACCTGCATTCATGTAGGCCGCAAAGTCCAAATCGGGATAGCAAGTTAACTGCTTTGTTGGGACATCTGGACTTTACATTGATCCCAATTATTCCTTTATAAAAATCAGTCTAAGATTCAAAGACATTTCCTGTCTAATCTCCATTATATTGAATGTTTTGCCTATTCAAATTAGTGGAATAGAGAACTTCCTTATATTTGTATAGTCAGTGACAAACTGAAAATTCATCTCACTGAAAGGGCCTTATATTTGGCTAAAAAATTTGATTTTGCATGAACCTCTGTTGTCAGATCTGCTTCTAATACTTCTAACACTTAAAGAACAAATCAAACAAGATTTAGGACCAAACTGTACCATGAATGTTAACACATGCTTTGCAAAAGATATTTTACCCATTATTTTATTAGATGGTCAACCAGGTAAGCCCATTTTGCAAATGTGAGGTGCCTCTTTTAGATGTATTTCAGAAATGCTGTCAGATTAAGCGACTTGTACAGAGCTAGACATTGCAAACAGAGATTGAGGGCATCGACCTGAGGGCTACGGGCTGAATATGATTTGTAGCTCATGGCAGTAACACTCTCTACTGAGCATCTAGACATTAGACCTTCCATTTTACTTCTTCAGACTTGTAAAATCTGTGTTCTGCTATTCAAATGTAAAAATGATATGTTTAAATGCTTCTATATTTACAGAAGGATTGCATCTCCTTAAAAATCCATTTTTTTAATTTCTTAATCTTGTAAAGATATTAAAATTGCATGATTTTATATTGGCTTTGTAAGATGTACACATTAGTGTGCCAAGGAAGTACTGATTCAAAATATCAGATTAGACAATTTATTGTCAAGGTATACTCAAGTTTTATTTATCTGCATGTAGCTGTTTGAGAAAATATGTGGGGAAAAATATTAGATCTTTAACAATCTCTAATGGAGCACTGATATCTATTTAGGCTGGAATGGATGTATGACTAGTCTATTGATCTTTTAGGAGATTTATTTAAATATGGGTAACCCTACATGAGTTTTGATTTCAGGGCACTGAACAAAGGTGTGGTAAGTTACAAAGTAGGGATATTACTCTATAACTATGAAGGTTAGAGAATATCTGGATTTCTAAATTAGGGTCTATATTTGAAATGAAGCCTTTGCAAATTAATATGTAAGTATTTACAGTGTTTTACATTCAGAGACTTGTGCGCATACTATAGTACATGACTTTTATGGGAAAAAGAAAAGTGATATTATCTTATCAAATAGCACAGCAATTATTAAAAAAAAAAGAATATGTTATTTTAGTGTTGTTTCTTTTTGCAAACAGCCTGTTGGCAAAACCTGTTTCAGGCTCCTGAGCTTATTATAATAAAAATAAATTTTATGATAAAAAAAACTGGTATGGATGCTGTTTTTGTGTTTGTATTTGAATCTGTATCCTTCTAAATATTACCTGTCATAGTGTATAGGAGGTGATGTAATGCTATCTGACAGCTTAAGACCTGCGTTAAAGATAGCTGCTAAATTACTGAGTAGTATAAGGTAATCCAAGAGCTGAATGTTTGGTTAGACAGAGTTGAAGGTTAGTTCTATCAAAATGAGTATTAAATTACAAATGACTACTGCTACTGTTAAGTTCAGCACCATGACCAGAAATGACTCTGTGCTAAGAAGCAGGTGGTAAGTTATGAGTGCTAATGGAATGATAAACCTGTGAAAGTACAAAGTGACAATGGCATAGATGGATAAAGCTTTGACTTCATCCCAGGAAAACCAAATACCACTAGCAGCTGGGATGCTTAATAGCACTGGCAGTGAGGATGAGCAGGCCCAGCATGGAGGGGGAGGGGTGGAGAACAATGTACATGTTGCCAATTTCCCCTAGAGGAGGGCATGGATGAAAAGGGATAGACTGGGTAGTAGCCTTCAGAGCAAATATGCAGAAACTGACACTCATGGTAGTAGGGTATTATAGGCCATTGTGGTGCAATAGGATGTTCACCCCTCCACCCAGGGAGTGAGATTACGTATTTCAAAATATTCTCATTCCTGGGATGTTAATGAGACCACAAAACATCCTCAAAACTGCCTTGAATGATAAGCATCTTAAGAACAGCTCCTGCCATGGCTCCTATGCAATCCCCAAAATGGAGGAACAAATGAGCGGTCTCCTTTTATGGAGAGGATTTTTTGGTTGGAAGGCATATAGAAAAAAATAACAAACAAGAAAAAAACAGTGAACAAACACATTTTTTTAAGTTCTTATTCTCTACTGACTGCCAGCCATCAGCCACCCAGCAATCGGTGTCTGTCTATGCACTTCCCCAGGTGAGAATCAATAGCTGTATACCATCATCTATACAGAGTTATCAGGGTTAGTCTAACCCCTCTATCAGTGGTTGATGAGTGAGCTTACACATGTGATGGCAGATAAACCTCATGAAGACTACCATGTAAATGTGGAGTGACAGGGCCGCACACACATGTTCAATGCATAAACTGCATGCCATTCACCAGTACCACCAAGAGATACTGACACTGCAGTAGGTCAGGCTACCTCCCTTCCTCCAGGATGTGCTAGCAGATATTGGGTGTTTCCTTCCATCCTTCCCATTCTGCACCTCCAGTGAACCTAGCTGATCTAAGCAGTACTTGGGCCTTCATTTCTTTATGTCATGAGAGAGGTGTGAAAATGTTTTCCATTGTCTTTATTGCTGAAGGGAAGAGAAGAGAAGTTACACTGATTCACATTTGCTTCAGATGACCAATAGAGGAAGCGGTATGTATAAATGTGGCGGGTTACACTATTTGTAGATATATTTTGGAGGATCCCTATCTAAGCCTTGAACATTTTAACAAGGTTATTGCTATCCCAGGAGTTTTTTCTTGTAAAACAAAAGGGATTGTTTATGTAAGTATGTGTTCTGGATGTAATGGCTGTTATATAGGTATGACTACCAGGAGCTTAAAGAAAAGGGTAAGGAGCACCTGTATGTCATTAAAGTTAAACATGAAAACAGTGCATTGTCTAAACACACCAAAAATTGGGCTTTACATAAACATTGTTTTATTTACTATCATTGAACAAGTATTGGTGGATAAAGGAGAAGGGTTTAAGACCTGGGTGGAACAAAAAGAGGCTTTATATCAATTAAAGGTAGGAGCAGATATGCCCCCTGGTCTTAATTAAGTGATTACTATTAAGTGAGTTTTAAAAGATAGAAGAATCTTTGTTTCTAAATAAAGTGAATTTCTTAAGTATTTTGTATAAAATGCTTTGTAACAAATGTTTTTTTAAGAATGGTATAATGGCCAAGGTGGTGCAGTGGTTAGCGTTGTCGCCTCACAGCAAGAGGTTCTCCTGTTCAATTCTCGGTTGGAGCGCCTTCTGTGTGGAGTCAGCATATCCTCCACACGGTCTAGTGATGTTAAAGACATGCAGGTAGGTGCGTGCGTGAATGGGTGTGCCTTCCTTAAAGGTTGGGCATCGGGCTGGCACCTTGGCACCATAAAAATCTACTGCCAATCATTAGCGGACCAGAGTTCCACTGTGGCAACCCCTAACCAGGAAAAACCGAAAGACATTACTTATTTTACTTTAATTCAGTAGGCTGTTCTATTGATTTTTTTGGATGATTAGGATATAAATAAAGTTGTACTGAGCTGCTAATTATTCTGATAAAGTCCTGCTTGGATGAAAGCAGAGAATAAATTGTTTTAACGCTATTTCTGTTTGGGAATTTATTTGTTTCCAGTCTCTGCCAAATGTGGTTTGTGGTTCATTTAGTTCAAAGGCAGTTGTCACCTCTTTTGACAAATGTACATAAGCAGCATCACAGTATTGAAATGTTAATCTTTAAAATGTTAATGTTTGTTGTTTATACTGCTTTACATTTTAAGATGACTTAATATAGTATCAAAGATGTCTGCGATACTTGTAATGTATCAACACATTTACCAAAGTATGGGAAGAGGGGGTGTCAATTCATATTGAAAGATAAAAAGATACTTTGAACAAAGGCCTGCAATTTAGCTACTTTTTTGTTTGTAGCTGTATCTTAGTATACAGTAAAAAAAGGCCTGTGACACACACAAATGAGGACCGTTCAAGAAATAAAAGTAGTAGTCTTGTTACAGGCAGTATATAAGATGACAGTGACTGACACTAATCCTATTATATGTCAATGGCATGGGAATACACCACTATTTTCTTATGTCTAGCATGACTCATATAAAGCAGACTTGAAACGGATTGTGGGAAAGAGAAAGCCTTGAAGGAAAAACAAGATCACTTTGATATGTCAAGCCCCACTGGCAGTCATTTTGCAGAAAACATATTACAATTCTACGAGAAGCAGTCAAAGTGAATTTGAGGTATTAAAAGAGCTCGGAAAATGAAGAGATAGAGTGAAAAAATAGATATTTTTAATTCAAAGATGGAGTTTTCCATTAAAAAAATGTAGTCTAAGCTTCCCAGATTAAGGACTAAGAAACTTCAGCCATTAGTTCACATAGCAGCTTTCCCTTCATCTCCCTGTATGCCTGCAACCAGTACACATAACTCTAAAGGTCACAAGGGTACGGACTCCAAGCAATCTAAGACTACATCCACCCATGGAAATGTTTTTAGTAATAGGTGGATCTGTTGTCAGTCACACAGACACCACTCTCACCAGGATGGGTAAGAATAGGGTGATGGTTAATTGTGTTACTAGAGTCAGAATCCAGCGTGTAACAAGAGCTCTTGGATCCCTCCATCCTGGAAGACATGATTATGAACGGATAGTGATGTATATGGAGTTGAATGATCCTGGGTACTCTAGTCAGAAAGTCATGCAGAAGAATAGATAGCTATACATGTGTCTGAGGAAGAAAGATACTTGTCTTGACCTGTATATCCCCATCACCCAGCATGATACCACAATTCAAAGATACAATGATTGGTTTTAATAATTGGATGTTTAACTGGTGCCATTCTAGGTGTTTCATTGTGTCAGCTTGGGAGAAGACTGATTCCCAAGACACCAGATTTGATATTTTAGATATCCAAATCTCCATAAGCAATATTAATTATCACTTCATTGCTAAGATATAAAATACTGTCTATGTACCTTTATGATCATAAAAGCTGAATTCTCCATCAAACCCAACACCTATATACTTGGAGACTTCAGCTAAATACCAGTAAACTGACTGACCTACATTGCCAATAGTCAGGAACATGCTTGATGCTTCCTTGACCGTATAAGTACTCCATTTTCCAAATATTTAGCTATTGTACTAGGGGCTCAAATACCCTTGATCTTGAACTCACAGATATGGTGGCTTCTCGCACATCTCCATATATATCATATTTCTTTGTTAAATCAGACCATAAAGCAGTGACCAGTGATCTTTATAACTGATTGTACTTCCCCTGCAAATGCCTCTGTGTTTAGGGAATTTTTAAAAGCCAGCAGTCTTCAGGTACCTGATGATTTAAATACATTTTTTGTGTAATCTTTTTCTAATGGAGCCCATTACTAAAGCTGCTGCCTATACCTCTGACTTCTACTCCCACTTTAATATTTATAAAGATAATGTAGTCCCTATCCTCACAAATATAATGAGGTATTTCAAAACAAACTGCTATGGCGAAATAATGTAAAGAAATTATATAACAAGAAAAGAAATTTCTTAATGCTTATAAAAGGTCACATTCTACCTACCTTAATAACACACTTAAGCAAAGTAATAAAGATCTTAAGGGAACCATTAGGAAACTCAGAGTTCAACGTAAACTTAAAATCACTACTGAATCCAAAATTAACTACAAAACTTTCTTTTACTATGTCAGGGGTTAAGAACTGATACCCAACAATGTTCAGAGTTACTCTACAGCAATACCGTCTGCTCTGACTCAAAAGAAATAACTAATGCGCTAACTGACAAATTTAGTGCAAAATTTGCTCCACCCACAGTTACAGCTTTTCCATGGATTTCAAAGTCCCAGCCACCTCCTATACTTACTATGAGCAGATCCTCTCAGCCCTTTCAAAAACTAAAAACTCCTCATCCATGGGCCCTGATAACATATTAGGCTGCCTGATAATCAGTAACAAATATGTCTTATCTGTCCTCTACTTAACCTATTTAATCTACGCCTGTTCACTGGTTATATTCTCAAATCCTGGGAAACAATGACTGCATTGCCATTAAACATGCGCAGCCCTACCACAGATGCTAATAACCACGGATCATTAGTCTTACTAGCCTCATATATAAAGCTATGAAAGGTGTTATCGCAACCTTCCTTAATTTAAAAATTAAACATCTCTTAACCCTGGACCCTCTTCAATTCAGCTTTATCAAAGCCAGGTCCTGCCTTTTCAAGCTCATTAGTCTTTTTGTAAAGCTCACCTAATCAGTAGATAGTGGTTATGTAGAGCATACAGCATATCTGGATTTGTCCAAGGTCTCTCACACTATTCTCCATGGAAGTATATTATTGACAGACTTTTAAATCTGAATATAAATCCAAATGCTGTGCAGTGGATAGCCAACTGATTATCTGACAGAGCCTATGTGGTTAAAATTGCAGATGCCACTTCTGAAAGGAAAAACTAATTAGTGGTACACCACAAGGCTGAGTATGGGCCCCTATTTGGCATCTGTTTCTCAGACCATCAGGCCAAAATTCCTGGCCTTTGGTTATCTAAGTTTGTAGATGACTGCAAATTTGGTTTTGTTGTTAGATCTTCCACTGACATGCAAGTACTCCAGCATGGGTTAGACTATGTTAATTGGTGAAATGACAATGGTCTCACATTAAATGTAAAAAGCGGAATAAAGTTAATTTTAATAAACAAAACACTTCCACATCATACTATATAGGCAGCACTGTCCTTCAATCAGACACTGTTGTAAGGGATCATGGTACTTACTGATAATTCCTTTTCTTTTGTCTGTCATGCCTGTGCAATAGTTCAGAAAGTTTTCTATCTGGCTCATCTAATATGCAAAGGCATCTTCTCTAGGTCTAAAGAAGTCTTAATGCCCATTTATTCATCTCTCATCCAACCTATTTTTGAATCTATTACTCCACTTCATGTATTTATGTAAACATATCAAATGAGTAGCTAGGTGGGGCAAATGGGGTGATTGGGGGACAATAACAAGTGTAAAACCATACAGCCTTACAGAGCAATTGAGGAATGGGGGTTGATGTGAGCATTTTGTATCCAGGTTTTGGGACACATCTTGAAAACCCTAGTAGTTATTCTTGAAAGTGCTTCCATTTTCTAAATGTCTGACTGCCACTTCTTTTGTTTTATTTAATTGCTATTTATAGACAAGCCTACAGTACTATTGCTGTCTTCTGTGACTGGGCTACTCAGAAGCTGCACCTCATTGCATTGGTTTGAAGATATTTTCAAGCTACATTAATGATTATTCTTTGAATCTACACCAGAAAGTAAAAACTATATTGCACTCAATGTTGTTCTTGCTATTTATGTTGCTAAGACTGTGTTGTCTGAAGTATTAAAACTGTAACACCATTATATTTTACCTCAACTGAAAAGAGTTTGTTTAGCCAGCTCTTGGGGACCAACTTGGAAATGTAGTTGTTCATGTGAGAGAAGATTAAATGCTTTTTCTAAGTACATGTACATTATTGGCTCCTCTATGGTTGTTAGCTGCTTGGTTCTCTTGTTTGTTTTGTTTTATTATATTGTTATTTATAACATGACCGAGTACTGAACTGCATTCTTTGCGGCACCACTGTAATTGTAGTTGAATTGTGGCTATTGAGTGCCTTTTCATTTCCCCCCTTAATAAATGAGTTCCCCCAAACTGTCATTGTTTCCCTGGTTTGTATGCTGCTTGGTTGTGCCCAGGGCAACACTAGCTTGTGATTATCTTAGCTTGGCCATTCTGGTTTGCTCCAAGCTCTGCTTTGAGTATCAATGTGCTGTATGTCACTCACTTAGCCAGGTAATGCTTAACTTCCTTGTGCACTTAGTTTAAGTGCCTGAGTCTAACCATTATACAAATCACACAATATAACATAAAAGAAACAAACATTCACATACTTTCAACATTCACAAATAAGGTACATCAAATATGCTTTGAGAGCACTCTTAAAGTCTTCTACAGTAGTTATATCCTAAAGCCTACCAGGAAGATAATTCCATAAAACAGAGCATTATTAGCCAAAAGAGCAATAGCTGGAGGAATAGATTTCATAGTTTCACAGGTGTTTACTAGGCTAATAGCCACAAGGGCATTTTTAAACCTAGCAATGCATTCCAAATCTCTGATAAGTTTTATTACCCTTCATAAATGTAAGTAGGGGCCTGGGAGATGAACGATTTATAAGTTGCCTGTATCTATTAGAGACATAGGTGCCAAGCCAGGGATACATTTCCTGTTCCCCATCCAACTGTCCATGTTACACTTGAATTGAGTTAGGGAGGAACTCTGCTTCACATGTATGGTGAGCCTGTTCCAGAGATGGGGTAGTGTCTGGGATACATACGCGTCTCTCCAGCAGGTCCTATTTATATCACAGGCAAGGTTTAAATCTTTAGAATGGGTAATTCTGATGCTGTTTGTTTTGTGGATATGCAGGAGGTCCATCAGAGTGGGATGTGACAATGCTCTATATGGTATGGACCTCTCTTCAACAGCCTATAGAAGACAGAATACAGTGCTAGGGCCTTAAGGTGGTCTGCATAGGACAATTTACTTACGCCCTTATTCTTTTAGTGAGGAAACTCTGTGGACATTCATTTGTCTGATATGCCCAGTTAGGTACATGCCAAACAGGGCATTGTACTCAGTGATAGGTCTGATGAATGCCGAATACAGTGAAACAATGTGTTCCTTGGACCTAGATGCCATACCTTTTTTATAAGTTGCGCAACATAGAATGATTTCTTCACTACTTTAGACACATGATGGTCAAAGGATAGATTACAATCTATGTGTGTCCCTATGTCTCTGACTACTGGGTCATCCCAAAGGGGTGTGCTGCCAATATGCTAGTTACCAGGGATGAATGATTTCCCAAAGGATACTATTATGCATTTCTTGGCATTTAGTTTTAGTCCATGGCTCTGACAGCAGTTGTTTGTCTGTGTCAGCCCTTCCGGGAGAACATTTTTGTCAGTGTGGAATTCAATGACAGCTCCTAATTTGCAATCATCTGTAAATTTACTCAGCCAGAGATCTTGACTTCAGAGAAGTATATGCCAAAAAGGAGCTGTCCAAGGACTGATCACTGAGGGACTCCACTTGTGAATGGCCTCTTTCTAGACATGAATTCCCCATTTCTAAATTCCTGGGTCCTGTCTGTGAGCCAGTTGGCTATCCATTGGGTGACATACGGGTTTGACCCTAACCTCATGATCTTATCAACAATGCCTGAGTGGGATATTGTGTCAAATGCCTTGGCCAGGTGAAGATAGGAAGTATGAACCATTTTACTCTCATCTATTGCTTTGGTGACCTTCTCAAAGAAGTCCACCAGGTTGAGTAGGCATGGCCTACCCTTGATGAAACCAAACTGGGTTGGGTCCAGTGTCTGGAGGTTTACTATATCTCTATTGATCATCTCCATGATAATTCTTTCCCTGACTTTGCATATAAGACTAGTCAGACTTATGTGTCTGTAGTTTCGAGAGTCTGTAAAAGGCCCACCTTTGTGCAGATGGATGACTGTCGCTGCTCTCCATTCATGAGGCATGAAGCCTATTTGGAGGCTACAGTTAAATAGCAATTCCAGAGGCCCTGATAGGTCATGTTTCATGTTATTTAGAAGGCATCCTGGGATATAGTCTGGGCCCATTGATGCAATGTTCTTGGTCTTAGAGAGAGCATTAAGGACGTGTTCCCTAGTGATAGCAGGGGAGTTATATTTGATGGTATTTCCTGAGAGAAGGTTGATGGGGAAGAGAGAGGTAAAGTTGGAGCTGAATTCATTAGCCAGCAGGTTTGCTATAACTTCTGGTCAATATAGGTGGCTCCATTTATAAGGAGCTGCACACAACTGTGCATTGCCTTTGAGGTTGTGGACATAGCTAAGAATGCCTTGTGGTTGTCCTTGGTCTGGGAGGCCAAATTTACCTCAGATTTGGCTTTGGTAGACTTTTTGTCCTGAGCTGTTTGTTTTGTTTTATGAGAGTGCATTTATCCTGGTGGGTGCTGTACCTCCTAAATTTTGCTATGATTTTCTTATTTCTGTTATACAGCCTATTAATTTTGTGATTCCACCAGGGTGGTCTGTTTTTCACTTAGTTCAGTACTTCCTGGTGAGTATAGCTGCCTCAGTGCAGCTATTAACATACTTGTATAGGGTTTCTGTGAAATTATTTGCTTAGGCAGCAGTGTTCTCAGGGTCTATGTGGACTTGAAATTTTGCCAGGTTATCACTTAATAGCAGGAAGTTAGCCTTCGAGTCATTCCTGAATATTCCAAGGTTAGATGGGTGTCCAGGTTTTATTTTTACTTCAGAGGAGAACGTTTTGTGGTCTGACCTTACCAGGGAAGAAATTACACTAGAGAGGGTGTGCAGCATTCTCCCATATTGGTGAGGGCCAGATCCAGTGTGGTTGCACCCCTGACTGGTGCATTGACAATCTGACCCAGGGAGTTTGTGTTTAAAAAATCCAGGAATCTCTGTGCCTGTACATTTGGTGTTGTATGGAATTCACAGTTAATAGATGGGTAATTTAAGTCACAATGAATATGGTATTGGGTTGGATGGTGAGTGTTGCCAATAAGTTTCAGTATATGGTATGGGTTTCCTGTGTAATAGAGGGGGACCTATAACTTGCATGGAAGTGGTATTGCATTTTGCCTGTGGTGATTTGAAAATGGAGTAGCTCAAGTGCATTTTCCTGTTTGACCAGCCTTGAGGTATATTTATTTTTGATGTAAATCAAGACACCTCCACCTTTAGTCCCTGTCTGTGTGGTAGCTGGTCTAAATGTGTGGAAGGCATTATAACCTTGCTCGGTCTGCTGTCTGTGGCTTTAAACTATGTCTCAGTGACCACTCAGACATCTGCATTCTCTAGGGAGAAGAGAGCTTCTAGGGAGTGGAGATTTTTCGTAGGATCACAGGATCATAGGAAGTTACTAGGCTAATGGCCCTAGGGCCCTTACAAGCCTAGTGAAGTTTTACCCTTATTTCCACGATCCGCACCTATTGCCCCTGTCCAAGAGGGACACAGGTGAAACACCCAGGGTGAATTTATGGTTACCCATCCAATCATCCAGATTGCATTTGTAGAGGGTCAATGAGATGCTGAGTTTGACATGAAGTTGGAGTCTGTTCTGAAGGCGTGGTAACCTCTGGGAGACAAATCTGTCCCTCCAGCAGGTTCTATTAGTGTCACATACCAGGTTAAAATCTTTAGAGTGGAGATTCTGATGACAGGTATGACTGCAATTAGGGATATAGACAATAGGCAAGAGGGAGCTGAAATTTATTGGAGAAAACTGGCAAAGGAACCAAGGTATTGTAAGCAAATAACTAGAGAGGTAAAGATGATAGAATGGGAAGACGCCAATAATTTATTTGGACTGCATGTTAGAGATTACCTTCCCTATCAGGGATTGATATCAGAGTATTGGCAAGGAGAAAAAAATAGGGGGTTCTAAGTAAAAGACTAGCACTGGTAGAGCTTTTAATAGAATCTAGAACAAAAGCCGCCATTAAAAAAGGATATATTGCATGATAACTATAAGAATCAATCAGATGAGGTTAGAAAGGATTGGGAAGAGAGACTGGATAAGCAATTCACAAAGAAAGAATGGGAGGATATATGTACGTCTCCCAAATATGCAATAAAACCTAGAAAGTTTAGGATTTTTTTCCTGGAAATGTTGACATAAATATTTTTATACCCCAAGCAGACTCTAGAGAATGTTTTCTCTTGCAGCCATTAAATGTTGAAGGTGTAAAGGGGAAGAAAGAGGTAACTGGCAACATATTTTCTGGGAATGCGGTGAGTTGGTGGACTTTAAGGATTCCCTGTGGGATGCACTGTCAGAAATGCTGGGTGGGCAAATTGGTCTGATGAGATGATTTTTCTGAGCTATGATACAGAATCGGAATTGCCTAGACATGGTAAAGCCTTGTTGTGTCTAATAGTGGTGCCTGCCAAAAAAAAACAATTAATAGAAAATGGAAATCAAAGTCTAAAGTAACTATACTGGAAGTAGTGAATATAGTAACAGAGATAAAACAACTGGAACGGGGATCTTTAGAAAAGGGTAGGAGCAAACTACATAGGAAAAATATGGGAATTTTGGGAACAATACATTCAAGGGAGGAATGTGGTTTAAAAGAAGGTAGGACTTAAATGAGTTGTGTGATGTCTGACTGACAATACTTGGATAGATTATAAGTGGTGTATAATGCTTGTAACTGGGAGTATCAGTATGGTCTGTGATGTAAAATGTTTGCAACTTCAATTGTGTCAGTGTGGTTTGTTTTTATTCATATAAATGTATGATTGCCTATGTAGTAAGTGATGGTTTAATAAAGATCTGTCTTGTTTTAAAAAAAGACATGAATTGAATGATTCATGTAATGTTGCTTAGGTTATATGATATATAGCAATATATGTAAAGTGTAATATTTGTTATGTTAATATAGTTTGATTACTTTTATAAGAATGTAAATTTGCCTATGTCACAAGTGATAATTCAATAAAGGAGTTTGAAAAAAAAAGATATTTAGAGCGACTAACCCGTATACCATTTGACTTACGGAGATGCAGCATTTCCAGTAAAGCAGGGTCACAGATTGACTTGTATGCAAAACAGAGATCACCTCTGGGTAGTCTGTATGAAACAGAATAAAGTGACAGTGATTTCAGATAATCCACATAAGACAGATGCTGAAGACCTTGGATTGTCCTTGTGAGGAACTTTTGTGGTCTCTCCAATTGCTGCAGGTGCTTGGTAAGGTACATACCAAAAGGTACTCACTTATTGGCCTGATGAAGGAAGAGTACAAGGAGGTTATAACTTCTTTTTTTCTGGAGGCAATGCCCTTACTTATGAGATGAGACATATAGAATGCCCTTCTTACCACTGTGGAGACATGGAGGTCAAAGGTAAGGTTGCTGTCAACCTGTGTGCCCAGGTCTCTCACCAATGAGTGCATACTTAGGGTTTTGTTATTGATGTGGTAGTTAGCAGGAACATCATTCTTACTGAAAGGGATGACAATACATTTTTTTTGCATTGAGTTTAATGCCATGACTTTGGCACCAATCAATTGTTTGTGTAAGACCCTCTTGTAGAATGTTGACATAATTTGGAGATTCCATGACTGCTCCCAGTTTGCATTCATCAGCAAACTTTGTCAGCCACAGACCTACAGTTTTTGCTTGTACTTTGGAGAAATAGATTCCAAACAGTAGAGGACTCAGGACCGATCCCTGTGGAACATCACTGGTTACAGGCCTGCTGTTGGAGGTGGATTCCCCTATTTTGACTATATGGGTTCTATCAGTGAGCCACTTAGCAACTCATCTAATTATATAAGGGTTGATACATAGCTGGGTGAGTTTGCCAATGATGCCTGAGTGGGGGATAGTGTCAAATACCTTGGCTAAGTCTAGGTAGGCTATATGCACAGATTTCCCCTTGTCCAGGGCCTTGATGACTGTCTTGAAGAAGTCTACCAGGTTTAACAGGCATGGACTCCATTTGACAAATCCAAACTGAGTAGGGTCAAGTGTTTGAAGATTACCTATATCTTTGTTGATAAGGTCTATGATGATTCACTCCATGGCCTTGCAGATAAGGTTAGTCAGACTAATAGGTCTATAGTTCCCAGGGTCAGTGGAAGCACCACCTCTGTGCAAGGGAGTAACGGTGACCATTGTCCATTCAGCTGGGATGATGCCAGTGCTTAGATTATGATTGAAAAGAGTACCCAATGGTGTTGCTAATGCTTGTTGAAGTCCATATAGAACACAGCCTGGGATGTTATTAGGTCCCAAAGATGTTGTGTTTTTTGGTCTTAGGGAGGGAGTTTACGACTTGTTCTTTAGAGATACAAGGTAGGGGACAGGTGGTAGGGATCTCATGGGGTACAATGTAGCAGGGACAGGGGAATGACGTTTTCACAGAACCTGTCAGCCAAAAGGTTAGCTATGTCCACAGGCTCAGTATATGTGGTATCATTAACGGTTGCCTATTAGAAGACCAAAGACGCATTCTTTTGAATGCATCTTGGTCGAACTCAAAAGCCTGAAATGACAAAATATTGAAGTGGATTTTAAGCAAATTCTTTCCCTGGGAAAGAATTTGCTTGGCCGCTTCGTTACTTCGCTGTTTTCAGCACTGTAGTGCGGTCTCAGAGTTGGTATATTTAAGTAGAGGGGGGTGTGGGGGGGTGGGGGGCACAGCCCCCCACTTAATGTAATGTTTAAAGTGTTTTATTTATTTTTTTTTTTTTGTTGGAACAGCGATTTTTTTTCCTAGGAAATAAATCACTGTTCTGACAGTTCGAAACTGTAAGCTTTCACTTACTTAGGGTCGATTAATCACCGTTCACTTTTTTAAGCATTTGGTGATCTAATACAGACCCTCATTAACTACCAGTTTGGCACAAATCTGGGCCTTTCCTTTTAGGTTATGGATGTAACTAAACAATGCCTTATGGTTGCTTTTAGTCGAGGAAACTAATTTAGATTCATAGTATGCTTTGGAGGACTTCACAAGAAGTCTTATTCACTTGTTTAAGTTGATGAGGGAGTGTTTCCAGTTTAGTGTTTGCTCCCTCTTACTCTTAGCAATTTCTTCCTCTTATTGTAAAGCCTGTTAATGGCACTTGTCCAAACTGGAGGACAAGGAAGACCACTGGCTACTCTAAATACTTGGCTTATTGATAAAATTAGTTGCACAGTTTAGCACTTCCAGTTTAGTTTAGTTTGTCATTTGGGACTGTAATGGTACTTGTCCACCAGGTAAGTTTGCTCTTCCTTGAGGAGCTTGTTTTGGTCCTATCAGGTACAGCCAAGTCAATGCTTTTATGCAGGTGTTTGTATAAAGCATTGGTGTAGAACTCCAGCATAGTTGCCAGTTTTTTTTTTTTAGACTCCTAGCATTGAGCAGTAATCCCTTTAGATTTTCTTTGTTTTGGTTTGCTATTTCAGAAGTACTTTCAGTTTGGCATTGCCTAAAAAAGTTATGATGGGGGAAGACAATGCTTTTGCTAATATTCAAAAGCCTAGAGGGGAGAAGTGAAGACCATCCCTGGCAAAGCAGCATGGTCTGTTGACCATCGACCATCTGCTTCCATGCTGACAAGCATTGCACCCCTTAGAATGACACCAGAAACTTAACTAATGAATAAAGTCATTCAACTTTTATTTGTAATGTGGAATCATACTTGGAGAAGGTAAACTGCTGTTTAGTGCTAGGCTCATACCAGCCTGGGACACATATTCCAAGACCTCCAAGATGTGCCTCTTCATATAGTCTAGGCAAGTACATCTCAGGTCATTTACACCAACATGGACAATGACTGAGTCATAATGGTACTTGTTGTCCAATGACCTGAGTGCTTGTGTAATGTGGCTGATCCTAGCCCCTGATAAGCAACTGACTATGACTTTCTCCTTTCTCAGCCTGATGAGAGGGACATCAGTGTGTCTCATGATGGAGTCTCCAATTACCAGAATGTTGAATTGTGTTGTGGTTTGCCTTATGGGCTTAGAAATAGAGGCTCTATGAGATGTGGCTTTATGTGTTGATATGGGTGTTGTTTTGAAAGAGGGCATTCAGGGATGCTGAGAGTATTTGTTATGTGTACTTCGTCTAGGAGATCTTTGGGGTTTAGAAAGGTTAAATTTAAGTGTCTCAGCATATCTGTGTCTATATGTCTGCTTTGAATTGTGTGTGATGGGTGCATTGTGTATACTACTGACAACCTTATTGACATTAGAAGTACTTTTTGTGAGACCTTTGCCTCCAGTGACATTGTGTAAATACATCTCTCACATCCCATATCGGTTTGGTTGAGGATAAACTGGTTGTCAGTAAACATGAGGCAATTTCCACATTGCCTGAGCATGCCCATATCCACCAAGCTGGTAATGGAGATAGTGGGAAAGTTCATATCCATGACAACAGACTCTTTATTATTGATTAGACAGCTGGATTGAGAATATAAAGCAATGTCAGGAGTATCTGGCTTGCAATTCTGGGGACAGTGCTTGTCACTGCAAACTAGGTATTGCTGAAATTTCAATTGTGCTTTTACAGGAAAAATGTCACTCAAGGTGTCTGTTTCTATACAGGACACTGCCATACACCTGAGGGGAAACTAATAAGTAGACTCAGAAAATTTAAGGATGAAGTATTTAGGCAGATATCCTGAAGTTAGAAACAAATCAAGCATTACTAATGGAAAACAAAGAATTAGCTTGTCATGAATGATGAAAAAGAGGGGAATCGTGTGAATGACTACCGCCTGGCTACTGCTAGTGCTGGTCTCACCACAGCTTCATTCTGCTGGGATATAATGCTCCTTTGCTTCTTCTCTCACCAGAAGCAAAACATTACCATCAATCCCAAGATGAAAAGCAGGCCACAGCCTGTTTGTTGATCCACAGTCTTGCCTCAGATAATGTAAGAGTGTGTAGGCTTGTTGCAGCCTTTTCTTGGTAGATGCATGAATAGCAACCAGACCAATCAGGAACATCATGATTATTGAGGTCATGTGAATACAGACCAACATTTTTTAAGGATTGGGGGTCACCAAATCTCTTTCATTCTAGAGGGGGAACACACCAAGCCTAAGAGAGGTGAATAAGTGGACCGATGGCCTCAAGGAATGCCACCACAATCCAAGATGGACATGGGTCCACAGAGCAAGTAGTATTGCGCATACCGAGGATCAAAGAGTGTAGGTCAGTAATGTCAGGAACAGCAGACTCTTCCCAAATAAAATGAGAATATTCCTCCTTTTGCTAAACACTAGTAATAGAAAAAAATAGAATCAGATAAAGAAGATATAATAAGAGTAGTTTTGGTGGAAAATTAATAAGCAGCCAGTCCGCATTCCTCAGCAGAGAAAGACGGCCTGATATTAAGACAAGTAGGGTTTGAAAGATGGTCTCTATGTTAAATGGTGTAGCTGGACAATTTGCAGCCTGAGCAATATATTTAGAATGATAAATTTTCTAGAGCTTAGACTTTTGGACTAGTAGACCTTCAAGGAGTCTGCTTCCAAAATACTTAGTACCATACACCCTTTTACCAAAATACGTAATGCTAGTTTAAACGAGTTAACAGTGGTCATTGTTCTGATTTTTAAAGAAAAAGAATTCGACCAACATCCTGCTCAAAAATGAAAAGAGTTCCCCAAGAACCCAGTTCTACATTTGGGAATTTTTACCAAGAATTCTCCATTTCTTGTATCTTTCTGGTGATGCTTTCTGGATATTCCAACACTAGCTTGTAAACTTTCAGACTTAATACACATGTACATAAAAATAAAGTTACCCATAAATAATCAATGTCCTGTAGAGAATGACAGTAAAGAAAGTTCCCAAGTCTAACATTATAACTCTTTCCCCTCAATCCTTTTATCTGTTGAGTAAAATATGTTTGTATCCTTTCCATTCTTTCAGTTTGTGTTGAATTACACAATCATGCATTCCCAGCATACTCCATTAAAGGTCTTACTATAGGTTTATAAAGACCAATACTTCTCTATCCCTACAAACACTAGTACTCAAAATATTTCTTATTTCCAAGTAACATCTTCTGATAATGTCCATCAAATGCAAATCAAACTTGAAATCACTATCTACCTTTATACCCAAATCCTTGATGTTATTCACAGATTTCAAAACACTATTATTCATAGCTTAAGGATAAAATATAATTATTCCAGCCAAAATAAACAATTCATGTTTTCTTTATGTTGAACTCCATGTTATTAACAGATACCCACTTAAACAACTTCCCTAAATATCTCTGTACTATACTTTCATCTTTGAATGCAGTAATTACTGTCCTTATCTTAGAGTCATCAGCAGATGTACTGACCCAAATCCCTTTTAATAATCAAAAAGCTTTGCTTTCTGTTTAGACTAAAATACCATTGCTGTGTCAACAAACTGTGTACTATCCCATGTCTCTCTAGCTGCTATCCTTCACCTTCCTCAGGTTATAGTACTACCGTCATTGAAGTCCATCCCAGCTTTCAACCAGAAGTACAATGGACCTTTTCCTCTGCATCTTGTCTCACCCAAGGATCTCCAAAGCATCACAGTGCATTAATTGTTTCTCTCTAGTAACTATCCTTCTTCACCTACCATGAACAGTTAACCAAAGGTTACAGTACTATTGTTGCTGAAGTCCTCCCCTTATTTCATCCAGAAGTACTAATGACCTTTACCTCTGCATCTTGTCTCACCCAAGGACCTCCAAGGTATCACAGTGCATTTATTGTGTATGTCTTAATTTTAATCTTATTAGTCCTTAATTTCTGGTGTAATTTGATAGTAGTAATTACTTTGTACTTCATTATCTTCATTAAGTCATACATGGTGATGCACACAGCTTTGAGGTCCTAACCCTTACACCCCCTAGAGTCACAAGTACACAAAAATATCCTCATAATGTTATCTAAAGTCTCATGAACATGTTAGTAAAAATGCCTCAAGACCTTAATCAAACAAGAATACACATGGATTTTACTCTAGACATAGTCGTCCTTAAATTGTCCTTCAAATCATCAGCTTATTTTTTTTTTTTTTCCCACTCTGCTGTTAAAATAAAACTTATTGTTTTTTTTTTCTTTGCTGACTTAGCTCTGTTGCTGGTTCTACCTGCTCTGTTTCCCTACCCCCAATTCCCAAGCACCCACAGTACTCACATATTTATACTCCTAAAACTCCATCGTTACACTAATTACCTACCATCCTCCACAGAGCTCATACTAATCCCCCTATTGACCCTTCCCTGTTGCAGTCTTTTATTTTCTTCTTCTTCATCTCTCTCTTTATGCTGTACCAGTTCCTACTTTCTCTCTCTCTCTCTCTTCCTCCCCTTCCACAATATATAACTTTCTTCATATACTATCATTTCTTGCTGAAACAAAGGACATAATGGCCAGTTTTATATCTAATCCACTAGTCCTTCCTATGTTCATAATCTGTCTTCTTCCTCTCCTTACACAACTGACTATACCTCATGCAAGTAACTTAATGAAAATCAGTGTACTACAAGCTCTATTATTAATCAAATACAATGTAACTGTTACTCTGACATCTCTGTCAGCATATTTAACCTATCTCCTCCCCACTAAACCAGACCAAAAATCATTCAAATTTATCCTAAAACAAATACAATTAAGTCTAAAACTACCCCCCCAAAATATTAATCAAAATAATCTGTGCTCCATCCCATTTTCTACCATTTCACAATGTGGAGATATCCACTCTAACCCTGGCCCCTTATCAGCTACTAATTCTCTTACAAAGAAACTAAATCTAATCACACTACATTTATGTAGCATTTGCAAAAAAATTTTGGAACTCCTTACCAGATTAATGCAACACACCCCCAACATCTTTGCAGTCATTGAAAATTGGCTCAAACCAAGTACAAAGGATTCTGAAATCCTACTGCCTGACTATAAGATAATAAGAGAGGGAAGATTACATAAAAAAGTGAGAGGAATTCCACCTCTGTACCCAAAGCACTATAATTTAACAACCTTCTTTAGCCCCATTCCAACTTTCGGTAATGCTGAATTACTTCTAACTTTTCTAAGAGTAAATAATTCTAAGCCAGTGTGCTGAACAGTCATAGCCCTTAAGGCTAAACAACACACCTGATACACTTGTAATAGGTGACTCTATCGTCAGGCACACTGACGTCCCGCTCACCAGGCTGATCAAGGAGAAGGTCACGGTGAGCTGCCTGTCGGGCGCTAGGATCCGCCACATAACACAAGCACTCAGGTCACTCCAAGGCAAGTACAAATATGACTCAGTCATTGTCCATGCTGGTGTGAATGACCTGAGACGTACCTCCCTGGACTACATGAAAAGAGACATAGAGGAGCTCTCTGAGCATGCAGCCCAGGCCGGTATGACCCTGACCTTGAGTAGCATCTTACCCTCACCAAGAATGATGCCACAACATGAAGACAAGATTATAAATTTCAACAATTGGCTTAAGTATTGGTGTCATTCAAAGGGGATCCAATGCCTGTCAGCCTGGGATGACATGCTCGACAAGCCATGATGCTTCGCTAGGGACGGCTTGAACCTGTCACCCCTGGGCTTTTGGATATTGGCAAAGGCTATTGCCACCCCCATAGTGCCTTTTTTAGGCAAGGCTCAAAAGACAAACCCACCTCCATAGGTATCACAAGGGATAAGAAACTAAGAGTAATGCTACTCAATGCCAGAAGTCTAAACCTCAAGATGCACGCACTCGAAACTCTCCTTAGCATGGAGAACATCGATATCTGTGCAGTAACAGAAACCTGGTTCAAGGCTCCCAAGAGCACCCCAGCACTACCAGGTTATACCTCATACCATGTTTTTCGACCCCAAAACTTGGACCAAACCACAAAAGGAGGGGGAGTATCAATATTCATCAAAGATACCCACACCTCCAGGTTGGTGGCACAGCACGAAGCATCAGAGACTATCCATGTGCAACTAACAGTGGGTAAAACTGCCTTCCAGTTTATAGCCTGCTACAGACCACCCTCCCAAACCCAAGAACCCCACTCAGCCTTCCTGAAAACACTGGAAAATATGAAGGTCTCTCCAACCACCATTATATTGGGCGACTTCAACTACCCAAACATAGACTGGGAGCATTATTCTAGCTCCAGCACTCTAGCCCAAAGGTTCCTAGAATTTATAAACTCAAATTCTATGGAACAACTTGTTACCACTCCCACAAGAGGGGGAAACATACTGGACCTGATCATCACCAACATGGGGACTCTATGCTCCAGACCAGAAGTGTATCCCTCACTGGTAAGATCAGACCATAAACTAATCTCCCTAGATATTCACATCCCGACCCCAGCCCCTGCCCAGAAAACCACAGTGAAAAACTTCTCTAAAGCAAATTTCACACTCCTCAAAACCGAGGTGGAATCCTTCAAAGCCCCCGGGCCTGTGGAAAATACGGCCCAGAATGCCGAATCCTTTATAAACGCATTCTATGAACACCTTCAGGAATGCATGGATCATGCAATCCCAAACAAAACCAAGACCCAATCCTCCAAAGGCAGGCGTCCTGTCTGGTGGACCCCAGCCATAAACAAACTACACAATAGAAGGAGGAAGCTACTACACCACAGAGCAAAATCCCAAAAAGGGAAGGCATCTCTGATCAGTATTAGCAAAAAGCTACGGGCACTCATAAAATCATCTAAGGCCAGCTTCGAGAGAAAAATTGCACAGGACACTAAGGATAATCACAAGGCTTTCTTTAGTTATGTTAGAAACCTGGGTGGGAATTCCCAGATATGCTCAGAATTAGTCCAAAATGACAAAAAATACACCGAACCCACAGACATTGCCAACATCCTAGCTGACAGGTTCAGCGCAAACTTCTCCCCCCCTTCCCCACCAAAAGGGTAAATATCTATCCCAGCAGAGTGCTGCCCCCCTGACATCTCAGATGCTCAGGTAAGAGCCGCCCTCTCCAAAGCAAAAAACACAGCATCAATCGGTCCAGACAGTGTCCCGGGCTGCGTCCTACATGAACTCCAAGAAGAACTAAACCCAAGCATAAAACTACTGTTCAGTCTCAGCCTTACTACAGGATATGTACCCAAAGAGTGGCGTACAGCAACAGTGGTCCCTCTCCACAAAGGTGGTGCCTCAACGGATCCTGGAAACTATCACCCCATAAGCCTGACTAGCTTGGTCTGCAAAGCTATGGAAAGGATCATCAAGGACCTCATAAATAAAGATATTGGGGACCTACAGACACTGGATCCTACCCAGTTCAGCTTTGTTAAGGGCAGATCCTGCCTCTTAAACCTGGTCGATTTCTTTGAAACAGTCACCAAGGCCATTGACAAGGGGAAGGTGGTCCACACAGCCTACCTGGACCTCGCAAAAGCCTTCGATACAATACCCCACTCGGACATTATAGATAAGCTCACCAGCTTAAATATAAACCCCTATGTCACTAGATGGGTTGCAAACTGGCTCAAGGACAGAACCCCACATGGTTAGAATCGCTGGAGCCATGTCAGACTCCAAACCAGTTACAAGTGGCATCGTACAAGGCTCAGTCCTGGGACCTATCTTGTTCGGTATATATTTCTCGGAGGTACAGGCCAACATGGGAGGACTCTGGCTGACCAAGTTCGCAGATGACTGCAAACTGGGCGCCATAATCGACTCTCCAGCCGACACAAGCATCCTACAAAAGGGCCTCATAGAAACAGACAACTGGTGCTAGAGCCATGGCCTCAAGCTAAACGCCAAAAAGTGTATAGTCATCCCCTTCGGCAAAAACAAAGTGCCCACAAATTACCACATAGATGGTAATCCATTAAGTACGGAAGAAGTAATTAGGGACCTGGGGACCCAAGTTGATAGCAGTCTCTCATTCGACAACAACGTGGCCAAAGTGGTTAGAAAATCATTTTATATAGCCCACCTAATCATGAAGGGATTCACATCTAGATCAGGGGAGGTCATCGTGCCTCTTTACTCATCCCTCATCAGGCCCATAATTGAGTACAATGCCCCTTTTGGGATGCACCTTACCAGACACCTGTAGCAACTGGAAAGACCCCAAATGTACTTCACCAAGAGGATCAAAGGGCTCAAACAGATGCCATATGCTGCCCGGTTAAAAAACTCCAGCTCTACTCAGTGGCATACCACCTGCTCAGAGGCGATCTGTGCCTGACGTATAAAGCCATATCCAACCCGGAATTAATGGACATGCTGCACCTCAGAAAATCCAAATCCCATCGAGCTACGTGCTTGAGAGACTTGAACCTCAGCACTGAAATAAATAGGACATGCTGGAGGGACAGATTCATAACCCAGAGGCTCCCTTCACTCTGGAATAAAATCCCAGTCCAGGTTAGGCAGAGTCTCTCATTGACTCCCTTCAAGAGGAATCTTGAAGAGTGGATGGGAGATCGTAGATTTACTCCGGGTATCACTTCTGTGTCACTGTTAGACAGATACACAATATACTAACCTCGAAAAAGGGCATAGCAAAATTCATTTTAAAATGGGTGGTGAAAGCCAAACACACTCTGGCTAGGCTTGTAAAGGCCCTAGGGCAGATAGCCTAGCATGAACCTATGAACCTATGAACCTATGAACCTAAAAGTACATGTATTGCTGTGTTTTACATCCCCCTTGGTCTTAACATACCAGTACTGGAGAACATCCCATGGTGGATATCAAATGCAATCTCTCATGAAATTATTATCTTAGGTGATGTCAGTATCAACTGGCTAAACTTACTACTAACTCCCTTAAAATCAGCATAAACCTCTATAATTTCTCTCAATTCATCTCTACACCAATTCAGATATGACAAAACTCAACCAAGGCTCCATTTTTGACTGGATTCTAGTTACAGACTCTACTAAATATATGCAATGAGGTACACTTCCAAACTCACTTAGCAACCATTTCCCAGCCTTTACAAATAGAATAATTTCACATATAACTAAAGAACCCCAATGCATAACACCCTGCAACCTATCAAAGTTCAACAAACATGCATTTTTAAATATATTAAAATGCATGGATTGGCCCTCCCTAAAAACTTTGCTTTCGAATGATGCAGTAACTACTTCAACACAATTTTCATAGATATCGTCAATCGCTTAGCCCCCTCTAGAACTAAAAGAATCAAAGGTAACCATGCTCCTTAGTTATCAAAACAAATTAAACAAGTTGTTGCGTCTTTCTGCTTTTCCCGGTTAGGGGTCGCCACAGCGGAACTCCGGTCCGGTAATGATTGGCAGTAGATTTTTACATGCCGAGTTGCCAGCTCTGATGCACAACCTTCAACAAAGGTACACCCATTCACGCATGTCTCCACACAGAAGATGCTCTAGCTGTGAATCGAACAGGACAACGTCTTACTGTGAGGCGACAACGCTACAGCAGCACCACCACCGCAGTTAAAACAAATGAAGCAAGTAATGGGTAATAATGACAAAGCATGGAAAAATGTTAAAGTATAGAACCAATCAACAATTATGACAAGATACAGCAATTGTCTCATTTTCAACATAATGAGCATTAAAATATATTGTAGAAGCCGAAGTATCAAAATCATTTAAGTTACAAAAGGGAATGTTACAAAAGTAACAAAAGTACGCTGTCTAACAATGGTGGTCTGTTACAGTTAAAGCCACTTTCCTGGATTAATACAGAAATGGAATTGGCATCACCACAATTTGTAGGTCTAGCTGAAAAATAACGCTGATCAGGATCAGCCCCATGTCTTTTGTTTATTCCTAGTTAACAAAGTGAGATAGTAGTTAAAGGAAGATTAGGCATAATAAAAGGGCAAAAAGCCAGCAACTGGTCTGAACAATAAAAAATAGATCTAATAAAATGGGATTATAACAAAACAGTGTGCAAGTATTCCTTGTGATAATAATAATAATAATAATAATAATAATAATAATAATAATAAAAATAACAGTAATTATACCAGACAAGTTCACACAAGTTTTCCAGTTACAAAATACTAGAACCAACAACACTTAAAAAAAACTAAATATTGAAATGAAAATAACAACTAAAAGTTGGGTGCAGAAAGTAGAATAAATCATTAATTAAATGATCCAGGAACCTCAAACCTTTGCAATAAGAAAGACTATTCTTTGAAATTTAATTCCAGATTCTAGTAGTTCCACAATGAAGATCCAAACAAGACATTGAAGAAGATATAAGAAAATGCAGGACTGCAATAACAGTAAATGGAAAGTGGAAGTCAAGTCCTAGAGTTAAGCTGCAGGAGTCAAAGTAAAACTTTGATAATATTGATAAAAATCTTGAAGAAATGTCAACAAAAACATATTCTGCAACTAAAAAGCCATATAGAACAACACCTTCCATTGATCAAACTGGCTCCAAATTGGTTCAGTTTGATGGTTCAATGAATTTCTTGTAATTGTTAAAGATACGACAGTAAACAATACTGCAGTAAATGCAGCATAAAATTGTAATCCACAATCCAAGAAAGCTTCCACTAAGATTACCAGTCTCACTTTCATAAAGTACATGTAAAACATTGAAAAATAGCCGACAAAAGTCTTCCAATCCTCCAGTAACATCTGCCACTTCAATGAAAGCATCAAGGATGCACATGATTTAAGCAAGAACAGACACACTGTTCAGCAATATATATATATGTGTGTATATATATATATATATATATATATATATATATATATATATATATATATATATATATATATATATATATATATTTGCATGCACTTGTGCGAGCAGGCTGGAAAAACAAGTCATGAGCAGTGACCAGAAACACTAGAAAATGTCTTCAAGCCACTAATTCCAAAAAATAAGCCAACCCAAAATAATTTCTCACTGGTCTCTGTGGTGCACAAAAAATCAAAGGCATAGTAAGCAAACAAAAGGGCCTGAAACACAGGCACACTGAAAGATTTAAAAACACAACTAAAAATGCAGTACAAACACTGGCAGCCAGCCTGCCACCATCTTGTGTTAGTCAGATAACACTTAAAAAACTGAGTAATATGGAGAGCCAGCACATTTGATTCCCTTCTGTCACTAGCCTCCTAGCACTTGGCATTCTAAGGCAGTGCAGCAACTGCCTCATGCTTTCTGGTAATGAATTCCAGCCTAATATGGAAAGTTCTGTCTGTGAGAGGTATAAATACTTTGCTAATATAGAGGCATCCTTCCAGAAGCATAGCTGGCTTAACCAGTGCCCTGTGCCAGTACCACAAACCACCATCCACCCCCTCAGCTCTTCAAGTGAACAAGTGAACAGCAAAAATAAATAAATAAATAGTTGCAGTGGTCAGCTTATTACAAATGAATTACAGTTGAAGAGCAAAAAAAATAAATAAATAAAAATACGCCAGATGCACGACATACCCCTCCTTCCTGTCCCAGCCATTCAAGTCCTGTTTCTGTGCTCTGCCCCTCCTTCAACACATTAAAAAACGTAGCTAACAGTTTCTACAAGTTTACAACCTGCCTGCTCAGAGGGTTATGGCACTAATGTTTTAATTAAAAAAAAATCTTCTTTTAAACTGTAGCAAATTGCTTGGTACAAATATAACAAACTGTTGATACAGTTTATACTGTGCCAGCACAGAGTGCTACAGTCCTCAGGTATTACTTAAAAAAAAGAGAGTGAGTGATTTTTTTTTTAATGTTTAAACTGTAGCAAACTGCTTGCTACAATGTAGCAAACAGTTGGTACTGTTTAGACCACATATGGAGCACTACAGCATCTTCAGATGTAACCACAAATGCAATAGCAGGTTTCAAAAGCCAATATTCCATTAAAGAGAATATCAGAATTGACTGACTACACCTCCAGCACTTTGCGCCTGAGGCAGTTGCCCCTGTCACCTCCATTCTACCTATGCTACTGCATCCTACTCACAACCATTAATACACATAGAGCAAACACAGTGACATATCCTCTTCTCACTCGCTACTACATTTTCAAACTAAAATGTCATACAAGGATGACATAAACAAAGACCTTGTCAAAGCATCCTTGAACCTGTAGGAACAGACCTCAGAGGAAATTGTCCTAGTAAGTTAGGACTATAATAAAAGATTAAATACTTTTTTAATAAACAAATCAAGTACTCCATGCACACCTTCAGGAAGTCACCAACAGAATGTTTCCAGTCAAGTAATTCTAAACTAGCTTCTGGTAAGAATATATTAGTAATTATTACGCATGCTGATTACTCACCAGGATGGACAATGATAGGATTACTGTCAGCTGCCTCTTAAGTGCTAGTATTGTCAAAACAAATAGGTAAGTATATAATATTTATATTATCTATGCATTTAGCGTACACTTATTTTTCCCTTTTGAAACCTATTGCTTTAGGTTCAACTTTTGCTAAAAATTAAAACAGCTGGCTTGCACTGGGTTAAGTCTGTATAAAAATATAACTGAATGAGATGACATTGATTAAAAGTATTGTACAACATTAACAGGACATACAAAATTGCTTAAATGACTTTTCTGTAAGTCAAAGTCAGGAAATTCAAATACTATTTGTAAGTCCAAAAAGTTTTTTTTGTTTTTATATCCAGAAACATCTGAATAAGAAACAGCATTTGTGATTAAGGTCCTTGATGAGTGCTGGAGAAGCAGTTTTGAGTTGTCTGTCTACTCTCTGGAGAAATCCAGAAAACTGAAAATAATTATTTGCAAATACACAATGATTACCATGAGAAAATATTTATTCATTTGCAGGCAGAACTGCAAACTTCTTTACTGCAAATATCTCTCTTTTGCCTCTGTGGATGATCAAGCCTCAAAATCAACAATATGTAGTATCACAACTTCAGTTCAATTTACCAGAACATGACTGCAAATCAGTCAACTGTCATATATCCAAGACAGGCTTTTATTCTCAGAGTTCAGCTGCTCAGTGAATGAATAAATGACTAAGTCAAGATTCTCTCCTGTTTGTCATCTACGTCTCTGAACTCAAACATACCCAGGACTTCTGGTTAACCAAAAATGCAGATGATTGCAAACTGGGTGCAGTTGTTAAAACCCCCTCAGATATCTGCACCCTTCAGAAAGAGCTTACCCTAATTAATATTTGGTTTATAGAAAAATGAGCTTGAGTTAAATATTAAAAGGGTAGTATCATTTATTTAAAAAAAAACAGAAGTTACCCACAATGTACCATATAGATGAGTACAAAAAAATATGTAGTCAGGGACATGGGCACTTGGGTCAATAGTTCCCTTTCATTTGATCATCACATAGCAACTGTAGTCAGGAATTCCTTCTACTTATACAACTAGTTGCCAAGGTATTTTTGTCTAGATCTAGGGATGATATTGCTCCCCTATATTTGGTGCTGATTAGACCCACTTGATTAGCAAAGGCATCACCACTAGAGCAAAGGAGATTATAACTAATCAAGCCTGTAATTAAGTATAATGCCCCTTTCGGCATGTACTGTACAAAGCACCTGCAACAACTGGACAGACTTTAGAGATTTCTAACTAAGAAGATCAAGGGACTCCAGCACGTGCCTTACACACTGACTAAAGTCCCTGTCACTATATTCAGTATTGTATAGACTTCTTAGGGGAGACTTATGCCTGACTTAGGGAGCAATCTCTGACCCAAAACTAATGAATTTGCTGTGCATCCATAAATCAAACAGGACTATAGCTGCCAATTCCAGGGACCTAAATATGGCCTATGGCATGAGCAGGACATGCTGGAGGGACAGATTTGTCTCCCAGTGGCTGCTGTGTCTTTGGAATAGACTGTCAATTCATGTGAAGGAGAGCACCTCTATGACACTGTTCAAAAGGAACCTGGACACGTGGATGGGGCACTGTAAATTCTTACTGAGGATAGCGCTCACATCCCTCTTGGACATAGGCAGCCACTAATAAATACAATCCTGGGGATTGACTAGGGTATCTATGGTATTACATTGGGATGAAGCAGCTAGGCTTGAAATGACCTCTGGGTTGATAGCCTAGTAACCTCCTTTGATCCATTACAGAGTATGACGCTCCATTCAGTACATCTCTCACACAATATCTTAATAAACTTGAAAAGCTTCCTAACAAGAAAGATCTCTGGTCTGAAGAACATTAGTAATCAGTAGAGACTGAATGCCCCCTCCCTTTACTCAGTCTCTTATAGGCTCCTGAGGGGTAATATGTGCCTCACTTACCTAGCTATCAGATAGATGGTGGTCCTTGACTTCCTAGATTTCAGTAAGGCAAGCAGCTTAGTTAACAATCGAACCAGAGACCCGAAGTGTCATCAGCAGATAAACAGAACATGATGGAGAGGGAGATTCATCACCCAGTGCCTCACCCTTCTCTGGGATAGACGTCCTCTACAAGTTAGACTGCGTGATTCTGTCTGTCTTCAAATTAAACCTGCATGACTTACTAGCATCTCCCTCTTTGAGAAAGGAAGTACAGTATGATAGAAGGATTGGCAAGGTGTCCATTGTCATGTGATAGAAGGTATTGGCAAGGTGTCCATTGTCATGTGATAGTAGGTATTGGCAAGGTGTCCATTGTCATGTGAGTGAAAGTATTGGCAATATGTCCATTGTCATTAGCCTTAAATAGTGATAGAAGGTATTGGCGAGGTGTCCATTGTCATTAGCCTTAAATAGTGATAGAAGGTATTGGCAAGGTGTCCATTGTCATTAGACTTAAATAGTGATAGAAGGTATTGGTAAGGTGTCCATTGTCATGTGATAGAGGATATTGGCAAGGTGTCCATTGTCATTAGCCTTAAATAGTGATAGAAGGTATTGGCAAGGTGTCCATTGTCATTAGACTTAAATAGTGATAGAAGGTATTGGTAAGGTGTCCATTGTCATTAGCCTTAAATAGTGATAGAAAGTATTGGCAAGGTGTCCCTTGTCATTAGACTTAAACAGTGATAGAAGGAATTGGCAAGGTGCACATTGACATTAGACTTAAATAGCTTTGAAACACCTTTGGAACTCCCATGAAATCTTGTCTGAAGGGCTCAGAAAGAATCAAAAATTAAATACTTGTTTAATAAACAGTATACCATACCAAGGTTTATTGTTGATTTGTTAACAGCAGTTTTAGCGAAAGTAAAGAGATTAAAGAATGTTCACCAAATCCACTTTCATTGATACTGGAGTTTTCATCTTTTTTCACTTTTGTGTGACCTCACAGTTGGTATATATAAGTTTTATGGTTTGGGGGGTGCCCCCCCCATTGGTGTGGCATGGGTGTTTCCCCCCCTAAAAAATTCAGTTCTGAGAACATTTTTGAGTTTTATTCATTCGAAGAAACTGCTTTTGTTGACTCAACATACTTTCCTGTACCTTACTGCAATGGAAAGTAAATGACATATGAAATACAGTGAAAAGTCAAATAAAAAGTAATAACATGAGCAGAGTAAATGCTTAGGCAAAAGGCAGCATAGCACATGTTCAGTCACATGTAAAAAGATCCTGGTGGACGAAGAGTCCTTTGTTTAGTAGGATTATAATAACAGTGAGTCTAATCTAAATGCCTGCCCTAATTACCGAATGTGGTACTACTATGAAAGTAGGAAGTTAAAATGTTCCTGCTGTTTAATTACTGACTTAAAAGTAGTAGTGTCTAAACTGAATTTAAGTGCCATAGCTGCTGACCAATTCATATCTCTATCATCACTAGCTAAAATAGAGTTTCAGAGAAATAGTCTGCATTTATATAGTTTTTAAATTTTTGTTCTGACCTTATTTCAGCTTTTGGGCTATCTGCCTTACAGATATGCACATGCATATGTATGTGAATGTGTGTATGTATATGCATACACTCATACAAATACATGCGCACACACAAACATATAATGAGGTTTTAGTTAATATAATATTTTGTATTGCACAAGTTCAATCCTTTCTACTTATTTATAAATACAACGTGTTTTTGTGATTATTATATTGTTTCCATTTTTCTAGGAAACAAATTTGTGGTGTTTTCATATTTATCTAGGAACATATCTTAGTAACTAAGAACAAAGTACTCTAGAGAGTCCATTATGTTTCTAACGCAGGTTCTCTTTAAGTGGATGCTCTGGTTAATTTTGGAGAACAACACAAAAATATGTTTTTACACATTTTAAAATATTTCATCATGACACATAATTTTCATTTCTGATATGAAAAAGTAACAGAGCTGTGTAAAACATTGCCCTTTTGTATGAAACATCTATTCTTCCGTACTTTTAAAATTCCTTTCTATAATCTGAATTACACAACCCCATGAAAATGACCCTTTCGTATAGTGACTTGCATAAAAATAACAGAGCATATCAGCATGTCTTTTGTTATTCAATGTACAAACCTACCACTATTGAATAAGACTTTATATTGTCGTCAAAGTTCTTGGTCTTGAATACCTAACTGTTCTCATTGTACTCATATTAATGGAGTGGTTGACATTTAACATAAAGAAATACAAGGAATCTTTTAAATGAGAGCTACAGGGAAGATATTTCACAGAAATGTTTAAGATACCATTTTGCTCATTTATTAATGCTAGTTATTTGTTGTTGCAGATAAAAATACATAGTACTGCCTTAGAGTGTCTTAATCATTTTCCAGGAAGCCAGGGTACTACCATGAAGAAGTTCTACCTTCGTCATGTCTCCTTTGTTCTACTCCAACCATGTTTCTTGCCCTGTTGTACCAATAAAAAATATACTTAGAAATGATCTAGCATTCAGTCCCGTTGATCTACCAGTGTATTACCTTCTAGTTGAAAATTACCTCAATAATTTATTTCACATTGTAGACTTTGTTATTCAGTCTTGCTGGCTAACAACAGAAAATGTTGATGTGGCCCCCTTCTTACTTCCCAACTCAATTATAAAAGAAAAGTCAGCTTTAAGGATTTGAGGCTATTTGTTTAGGGATCATTGCCTAATGATGTCATTGTTCCTGTACCATTTTCTTTTCAGGAGTGAGCATCTGAGAAAGAGCAGAGGGATACAGATTTTTCTTTGAAATATGATTAAGGCAATGTATCTCCCAAGATCAGAATGCTATTAGTAATGGTAGCAAACATTAATGGGTGCTCACAAAAGGCTAAAGGTAGAACGGGGTAGTATAACACAGCATACAGCTTCCTGACTGGAAATTATCAAAGGGAAGTAAGGCATCCCTGACCAGAAAAGCAGTTCACTTGTGAGATGATATACATCAAGGACTGGAAAATACCTCCGCTTTGTGGTGTAGAAATGTTGCAAAAATGGGTTAGGGTAGATGTTATACAATAAGGAAGAAGTGGAACGGCTTCTCAATTATTTCAAAAGGAAGAGCAGGAAAATGAATGCTACATTAATGGGGAAGGTACTCCAAGAAGACCTAATGGATCAGTACCTTTTTACAATGCAAAATTTATAACATAAAATGTGTTGCAGGTAGATCACCCCCCTGGCAGTTGGCACACAGGATAAAGGCTATGAGCTGCTAACAGGCTGCTTCTATGGTCCAGGGTTTGACTCCCTCAACCTCCATTTGCCTAACCGTGTGGCTCTAAGCAAGTTACTTAACCACACAATGAGCCTGGGTCGAGTCTAAAAAAAGTCTGTGTGGATTACTGCTCTACCCTTGTAAACAAACAGAGTTATTGCCAAGTGATACTAAAACAGTCAGCACCACAGCAGCCTATGGTGCCATTATTACAGGATGCTGTCAGATGTTACTACAGGATACAACAATTAATACCACTTAGCCCTATGGGGTCATTATTACAGGATGCTGTGAGACACTACTACAGGATAGTACAACAGTCAGTATCACAGGGCCCTATGGGGTCATTATTACAGAGTATTATGAGATATTACTACAGAATACAAAAACAGTCCATACCACAAAGCCCTGTGGTGGCATTATTACAGGATGCTGTGAGATGTTACTGGATATCACAACAGTCAGTAACACAGGGCCCTATGGTGCATTATTACAGGATGCTGTGAGACATTACTACAGGATACTACAACAGTCAGCACCATGGGGCCCAAGTGAGTAATTATTATAGGATGCTGTGAGATGTTACTACTGGATACTACAGCAGTCATTACCACAGAGCCCTATGGGGTAATTATTACAGGATACTGTGAGACATTACTATAGGATGCTACAACAGTCAGTACCACCAGGCCCTATAGGGTCATTATTACAGGGTGCTGTGAGATGTTACTACAAGTTACTCCAACAGTCACAACTACAAGGCACTATGGTGTCATTATTACTGCATGCCGTGAGGAGGGTATCACAGGATATTATAATAGGCAGTACCACAGGGCTCTACTACAGTCAATATTGCAGGATGCTGAAAAAGGGAGCCACTAACTGTTACAAGTGAAAGTGCCAAATGACAGTACATTACTGAGTACCCCAGGGTCCTACTGGAATTGGTATTACAGGATGCTGTGAGAGGAAACTGCAATCTATTACTAGAGTCAGTGAGAAAGGATACCACAAGAATAAGTACCACAGTATCCTATTCATTTCACAGAACTCTACTGACCAAAGTTACAGATAATAATGTCAAAGTCACTAGCAAAAGATGCTATTAGAGTGAGTACTTCAGCATATTATAGTATCCAGTAACACAGATAGCTGGAGAACAGGCATCTTAAGATGGATCTGTTAAAAATAACATTGTAGGAGTAGCTGGTCTGGCCAGTACTTGTGTGGATGTATCTGCCATGAGAAACAGGTGTCAACACCAATGCTATGCAGGTCAGCAGCAAGTGGTATCATAGTGTGGAGGGTGTAAGTCTACAGCTCATTTAAGATGGAGCACCATCCTATTATAAATTATGAACCTATATATAGTATCTGTGATCTGAAGTAGAACAGTAAAAAGAGATCTTTAGCAGGACCGCAGACAAAGGAGTACAAAGGCAAGAACTGTTGACTGATGAAGAGTATAATATTTACAAGCATTATCAAAGAAATAGTACCATGCTTTGCTAAAATAAGTCATAAAAATTGCAGTACTTTATCAAACCTCTCCGAGGTTTAAAACATTTGAATATTTCAGTTTCTGTCCAGCGAGCACTTTCTGTTTGCAACTAATGAAGGATAGCTTGCATGATGCAGCTATGAATACTCCCAGCATCAGTCTGAGTTGGCAAAATTATAAAGCAGTTGCAAAATGATAAGGAAAAATGACGATGGCTCACTTTAAACAGTGAATGGGATAATAATGGAATGGAATAGACGAGAACATATTGGGCAATGTTCATCTCTTAATTTCTGTGCCTCTGTACCATCTACCGTATGCTAGTGTTTATCCATTGTCTCCACAACAGAACTGAGACAAAACAGGGCCTTCCCCATTTGGTCCAACCTTAACACCCACCTTCACACACAATAAGCAGGCACCAAAGTTGCCTATGTATATGTTATGATGTTACCTCCCCACTAATGGGAATTGCCTTATGCCCTCCTTACTTTTTTTTCCACTCTATGTAGACTCCCCCATCTTCCACTGGGGTCACATTCATGAAGAAAAGAACAATTTTTTTTCCTCTGCTCTCTCCTTCACCCACTAAGAGAAGGAAGTTGCTGCCACTGTCAGTGGAGTGGTCAGATTCATGGTAGCACAAATTCTCAAAGCAACTGAGACCACAAGTAAGTAAAAAAATCACAAAGCACTCTTGAAGACATAGAGATGACTTTTGGTTAGTGTGGTTATTATGCATGAGGTGTGCAGACTGTGAAGGACACTTCTATAAATTTCTTTATAGCACAGAAAAATGATTAATGTAGATTTCTGTGTAAGTTTTTTTTTTTATTTCATATATTAGTGTCTTGGAAAACATCCTATACTAGGAGGTATGACCATTTGCTGCAAATCATAACCACAAACACTGCAGAAAAAGGACACAAAGAATGTCAGAGTGACTGTGCTATTTAGTGGCTTTGTGACCTTTACCACAGAAATGAAACAGGATGGCATTGTTTTATAAAGAGGAACACACACTTTGCAAGTAGCTTATGTCCTAGTGTCATTTTGCACTTCTGATGATTATTTTTACTGTTTTCATAACAATTGTGTATTAATTGTTATATTTCTCATACTTTAGTAGATTTTCAAAGCTAAACTGTTTCCACTGCTACTGAAGTACTTAATGACATTGTGTCTGCTAGTTTTATCTTCTTCTTTCGGCTTTTCCCGGTTAGGAGTCGCCACAGCAGATCATCTGTCAGCTCATAATTGGCAATGGAGTTTTACAGTGTCGAGTTGCCAGCCCGGCGCCCAACCTTCCACAGAAGGCACACACACATACACACACACACGCACACACACACACACTCACACCTAGGGCCAATTTTAGAGTGTCCAATCTGCAATATCTAGAGTGTCTGGTTTTCCTGCACTTGAGGCCTAAAACCAGCATTTTTACATTAATACAAGCTGAGATAAGTACAAACTTGCATTGTTATAAGATAGTACTGAATTTTATTTTTCTGTTTATTGAATGTTGTGTTAAAATAGTACTGCATTTATCTGCCTATTTATTTGTTTACTGAAAATCAAAAGCTGTCTCTGTCTCTCCCTGTCTGCAGTTAGTTTTCCCCACCCACCCTACCTGTTCTTGTTGTGGTATTAATCTTGGTGGCTTTGGAATTGACCACCCCTCCTGTAAAATTGTGTTTGAACACTCCTCCTGGGCCCATCTCATTTGCTCACTCAACCAAGTACAGTGAGATCATATTTTGATTTCAGACACTCCTACCATTCCCATCTGTTCAGCCCTATCCCAGCTCTATCCTAGTCTAGTCTCATTAGCTTATCTTGCCTAATACAGAGAGAACATTTGAGCAGGCATACCCACTTAAGCCCTGAACTTGTCTGACTGAAGACTGCTGGAACAGGGCTCAGTTCTGAAGTTTTTACCGGTGAATTGGGTAATTTGTTCAAATCAGTTTGCTTGTTTTCTATTGTTATATATTTAAAAAAAAACTATTTGCACATTATCTGCTTTTAGTGTATTTCTGTTTCTTCCTACTTTATTACCTTATTTTGCTTTTCCTCTTCTTAAAAGTACTCAATTGTGTTTATTCTGCTGCATTTATTACTGCTTGGTAGTAGCCTGATTAAATTGTAACTGTTATTCTAAGTCTTTTGGTTATTGCAGTTGGGCTTCAGACCAGTTGTTTTACATTAAGAAGGTTTGTGGTCTGCACTGTTGTGGCAGGACAGGTAGCTTACATCCTTCTAAGTTGGGAATTGCTGATTGAAGGCTCAGTGTCTGTTATTCTAAAAGTGTATTAGTTCTGGTTTAAGTACTTGGGCTTCAGGCCAGTTATTTTACATTAAGAAGGTTTGTGGTCTGCACTCTTGTGGGAAGAGAGGCTAGATTCTACTCTTCTGAGCTGGGAATTTCTGGTTAAAGGCTTACTGTGCCTGCTCATTTGAACTGTTTTTTTTCTGATATTGGTGCACCTTGTCTGCTGTAGCATAGACTAGATTCAGGCCTGTTGAATCTAGCTTTGTTTGTATAACTTGAGCACTAATCCAGGCCATCTTTTTTGGAGAAGATTCCCCTGCATCCTCGTGGCAGGAGTGTGAGGTTAGAACTTGTCAGATTGAAGACTGCTGGAACAGGGCTCAGTTTTGAGTTTTGTTACTGGTTAATTGGGTAATTTGTTTAAATCAGTTTGCTCATTTTCTATTACTATATATATATTTATATATATTTAAAAATGCACTTTATTCATCTGCTTTTACTGTAATTGTGTTTCTTCCCACTTTATTACCTTATTTTGGTTGTACTTCTTCTTAAAAGTATTCAATTTCTGGTTAAAGGATTATTGTGCCTGCTTATTTGATCTGTTTCTGAAATTTGTGCGCCTTGTTTGCTGTAGCCCAGAAGTTAGTAGTTTATTGGCCATTTTGGGCTATTTTCTATCTCTTTCATTTCTGACAAACTTTCAACTTAAGCACTCAAACCATTCATTTCACAGCCCAGCACTTGCTCAAAACTTATAGCAAGCACTAATTAACCCCAGCACTAGACCCCCTATACTGTCTAGAAGGATAAGGCTCTCTATTCGTCCCTACAAGCTAATCAGAAAAACAGCTCACTTTATCTATTCAGGCATGCCCATCAGGTGTACTCTCCAGTCCAACTGGTGAATCTGGGTATTTTGAGGCAATGTTACAACTGCCTCATGTACACAGGCAACCCTATTCTCCTACCACCAAACACTAATATATGCGAGAGATGCAATTATACAGTCAAACTGGAGGCAAAGCTCTCTCAACCCAAGACTGGAACTGACAGTCAAGAGGAGAAGGAAAATACTTTCAACACACCACCAGTCTCACATAGCCCTACTAAACCAACACCTGAAAATAACACTCATAAATACACAAAAACATACTCGGAGGCTCTAAATAAAAATCTGCAAAAGCAACAGAGACCTCCAAAGCAGACATCCAAGCAACCTCCACACCCCATCACAAACCATGAAACACATACTTCACATAATCAGTGTGCCACACAATCACATCCCTTGAGGCAAAATAACATACCAAACACAATAGTAATAGGTGACTACAGTCAGGCACACTGATGTCCCACTAACTAGGCTGGACAAGGAGAAGGTTATAGTTAGCTGCCTGTCGGGCGCCAGGATCCACCACATAACACAAGCCCTCAGGTCACTCTAGGACAAGTACAAATACGACTCTGTCATTGTGTCATTGTCCATGTTGGTGTGAATGATCTGAGACGTACCTCCCTGGACTACATAAAAAGAGACATGGAAGAGCTTTCTGATCCCATAGCCAAAGTCAGTATAACCCTGACCCTGAGTGGCATCCTGCCCTCACCAAGAATGATGCCACAGTATAAAGAAAAAATGATCAATTTCAACAATTGGCTAAGTTTCTGGTGTCATTCAAAGGGGATCAAGTATCTGTCCATCTGGGATGACATGCTCGATAAGCCACGTTGCTTTGCAATAGATGGCTTGCACCTGTCACCCTTAGGCTTTTGAATACTGGCCAAGGCTTTTGCCACCCCCATAGTGCCTTTTTTAGGCAAGGCTCAAAAGACAAACCCACCACCGTAAATAGCACAAGTAACCAAAAACTGAGGGTAATGCTACTAAACACCAGAAGTCTAAACCTCAAAATGCATGCACTCGAGGCACTCCTCAGTATGGAGAACATCAATATCTGTGCAGTAACAGAAACCTGGTTTAAGGCTCCTGAGAGCACCCCAGCACTACCAGGCTATAACTCACACCATACTTTTCGGCCACAGAACCCGGACTGAAACACAAAAGGTGGGGGTGTATCCATATTCATCAAGGATACCCACATCTCCAGGTTAGTGGCACAGCACAATGCCTCAGAGCAACTAACAATGGGCAAAACTGCAATTCAAATTGTAGCTTGCTATAGAGCACCCACCATGACCCAGGACCCCCATTCCGCATTTCTGGAGACACTGGAAAATATGAAGGTCCTACCAAATGCCCTAATATCGGGTGATTTCAATTACCCAAACATTAGATTAGATTAGGTTCATAGATTAGTACTAAGCTAACTGCCTTTGTAAGCCATTTTAAGCTTAGCCAATTATCCCTTGTGAGACTCAAACCTGCACCTTGTGTTTGTAAGGCAAACACCTTAACCATTAGGCCACCCTCCCAACCCACTTAACTGGGAGAACTACTCAAGTGCTAACTCCCTTGCCCAACGCTTCCTAGAATTTATAAACTCGAATGCCCTGGATCAACTGGTCAACACCCCCCACCAGAGGTGACAACATATTGGACCTGGTCATCACCAACATGGGTGACTTGTGTTCTACACTGGAAGTCAAACCCTCGCTGGTTAGATCAGACCATAGACTAATCACTCTGGATATCCACATTCCGCCCCCACCCCCAATCATGGAAACCACCATGAAAAACTTTTCAAAAGCAAACTTCACGTTACTTAAGACCGAGGTGCAAAGGTTTACAGCCCCCATTCTAAAGGACAACGCTGTCCAAGCTGCTGAATCCCTTACAAAAGCACTCTGTGAGCACCTACAAGAATGCATGGATTGTGCTATCCCAAGCAAAACCAAGACTCACTCCTCCAAGAAAAGGAAACCAGTCTGGTGGACCCCTGCCATAAACAAGCTATACAATAGAAGGAGGAAACTAGTACAGAAAAGAGTAAAATCACAAGAAGGGAAGACATCCCTGATCAGTATCAGCAAGAAACTACAATCCCTCATTAAATCATCCAAGGCTAGCTTCGAAAGAAAAATTGCCAAGGACTCCAAAGATAACCACAAAGCGTTCTTTAGCTATGTCAAGAACCTAAGTGGAAACTCTCAGATCTGCTCCGAGTTGGTGCAGCATGGCACAAAATACACTGAACCGACTGATATTACCAACATCCTGGCAGACAGGTTCAGTGCAAACTTCACCCCCCTCTCACCCCCTAAAGGGCCCATAACTATACCAGAAGAATGTAATGTCCCTGCAATCACTGACACACAGGTTAAGTCAGCCCTATCCAAAGCCAAAAATACAGTTTCAATGGGACCAGTTGATGTCCCAGGCTGTGTCTTACATGAGCTCCAAAATGAACTAACCCCTTACCTAAGCACACTGTTCAAACTCAGCCACTCTACAGGCTACATACCCATAGAGTGGTGCACAGCAACCATTATCCCGCTCCACAAAGATGGAGCCACAACGGACCCTGGGAACTATCGCCCTATAAGCCTGACTAGCCTGGTCTGCAAGGCTATGGAGCGCATCATCATGGAATTCATTAACAGAGACATTGGGAACCTTCAAACATTGGAGCCTACCCAGTTTGGCATTATTAAGGGCAGATCATGCTTCCTAAACTTGGTGGACTTCTTTGAGACAGTTATCAAGGCTTTAGACAAGGGAAAGGAGGTCCACACAGCCTACCTAGACCTCGCAAAGGCTTTCGACACCATTCCCCATTCTGGTATTAGAGACAAGCTCACCAGCCTGAACATAAACCCCTACGTCACAAGATGGGTTGCCAATTGGCTCATGGATAGGACCCACGCGGTGAGAGTTGCAGGCTCTAGGTCCGACTCTAAACCAGTTACAAGTGGCATCACCCAGGGCTCAGTCCTGGGACCCCTCCTGTTCGGTATATACTTCTCAGAGGTACAGGCAAGTACAGGAGGACTATGGCTGACCAAGTTCACAGACGACTGCAAACTGGGGGCCATAATTGACTCTCCAGCTGATACAGACATCCTCCAGAAGGGTCTCACTGAGACGGATACCTGGTGTCAAAATCATGGCTTCAAGCTAAATGCCAAAAAGTGCATAGTCATCCCCTTTGGAAAAAACAAAGTACCTGCGAACTACCACATACGTGGTAGTCTCCTAAATACAGAAAATGTAATAAGGGATCTGGAGACCCAAGTAGATTGTAATCTCTCCATTGATAATCATATTGCCAAGGTGGTTAGAAAATCCTTCTAAGTGGCCCACCTAATCACAAAAGGGTTCGCATCTAGAACAAAAGAGGTTATTGTGCCCCTCTACTCATCACTCATCAGACCCATCATAGAGTACAACGCCCCATTTGGGATGTACCTAAAAAGACACCTGCAACAGCTGGAAAGACCACAGAAGTACCTCACCAAGAAGATTACTGGCCTCAAACATATGCCCTATGTACTCCAACTGAAGAAACTCCAGCTGTACTCAGTTGCATACCGCCTACTCAGAGGTGATCTCTGCCTGACATGCAATGCCATGTCCAACCCAGAATTGATGGACATGCTCCACCTAAAAAAAACAAATCCCAAAGAGCCACACTCTCTAGGGATCTAAACCTCACCACAATGATAACTAGGATGTGCTGGAGGGATAGATTCCTGTCCCAGAGACTCCCCATGCTTTGGAACAGGATTCCAATCTACATTAGGCAGAGCCCCTCACTAACACTCTTCAAGAGAGACCTTGACGAGTGGATGGGAAACAAAAAATTTACCCCGGGGATCACTGCAGTGGCTCTGCTGGACAGAGGCACAGGGAACTAATGGCTCTGCTGGACCAAGGCACAGGGAACTAATCTAAGGGGCCGGCGAAAGCCAACACATTCTGGCTCGGCTTATAGATGCCCTCGGGCAGATAGCCTAGTACTTACCTATGAAGCTATGAACCTATAAGAGGGTTTTCTGACTGCACTCTTGTGGCAGAAGTGTGCTATAGCAAACCTATATGAGTTGGAGGCTGCTTGCTGAAAACTTATTGTCTGTATTCCTGATTGGTTTGTAGGCCTTGCTGTTGTAAAACTTGTTTTTCTGATTCTATATAAGATCAGTGTTTGCACTAGGCTGCTCTCTTAAGTGGCGGTTAGCAGTGCCCAGTATAGACAAAAACACTTTCAAGTTAAAATTTCCCTTAGAATAACTATATCCACAACCTTTGCCAGTCCCCCTGCTGCTCTAGGAGCATCTGAGTTGCACACAGAGCAGCATCGGCTTATTGCATAGCTGCAGTTCACACCAAGTATAGCACCCATTCTTTGTCTGTGTGCTATTATCCCAATCCAGTTAAATTTCCCCACTCCTCCACCTGGTTAAATGTATAGTAAGAAAAACTGAAACGATGGATAGCCACTTTCTTGCTATCTCTGTGGTCAACTTGGTGGACATGGGCATCCTGAGGCAATGTAGCAATTGTCTCGTGTACTGTCAACCATTTAATTCTGAAACAAACACAGTATGCGAAAAATGTGGTTACACTATGAAAATTGAGACTCTCACATACTGACATATCAAATGACAAACAGGTTGTCAGCACATACACAGCATTTCTCTCACTAAATAAGGTCTCAAAATAAAAACCCACATATGCAGAGTTACTCACAAGTAACTTACCAAAACCTCAGAGGCCCCCTTTATGCTGCCCTCAGTAACCACATATAAGCAAAACCAAGTCAACACCAACCACTACACATAAAAATACATATCACATTGTCCCCACAAGCAAGCCCCTAAGGCATTCAAACATCTTGGTCATAGCAGACTCGACTATGAGATGCATGGATGCCCACCTAACCAGGTTGGATAAAGAAAGGGTTACATTCAGTTGCCTGTCAGAGGCCAGGGTTCACCAGATCACACAGGCATTCAGGTCACTCAACTACAAGTACCAATATGACTCAGTCATAGTCCATGTGGGTGTGAAAGACCTGAGGTGTGTGTACCTCCCTGGACTCTATGAAGAGAGACATGATGAACTTCTCCGAATACGTGTCGCAGGCTGGTATGAGCTTAGCATTGAGCAGCATTCTATCCTCACCAAGAATGAAACCACAATACAAACAGAAAATAATGGACTTCAATAATTGGCTTTTATATACTGGTCAAGGCATTTGCCACCCCCATAGTGCCTTCGCTATGCAGTGCCAGACCAACAGACCTACCGATGTAATAAATTATTTTAATGCTAAACTGAAGGTACTACTGCTCAGTGCTAGAAGTCTTAACAAGAAACGTCACTCTCTGGAAGCTCTTCTCACCCTTGAGAATGATAATGTCTATACAGAGAAGTGGTTCAAGCTGAGGAAAGCACCTCAGCAGTGCAGGGCTAAACTGCCTATCACAAATTTAGTCCACCCTCTGAAAAGGAAAAAAAAAATTAAACGAGGAGGTGTTTCCATTTACGTAAAAAACAATCACACCTGTAGATTGGTCAAGCAGAATGACCCGCTTGAGCTACTCCATGTCCAGCTGATCATAAGCTGAATCCCCCACCATATCATTGCTAGCTACAGGTCCCCAACCATGAACTATGAAAACCACTCCGCATGCCTGAAGTTAATAGAATCACTTACCATTAGGCCCAGCCCACTACTCATAAGTGATTTCAACTACCCCTCCATAAAGTAGGAAACATACATGACCACTAACATGCAGGCTCAGAGATTCCTGAACTTTGTCAATGCAAATGCTCTGGAACAGCTGGCATGCACTCCCACTAGGGGCTCAAATATTCTTAACATAGTACTCACAAACATGGGGACACATTTCACCCCACCAGCGTAATGTCCCTATTGGTAAGATAGGATCATAAACTGGTCTCCTTTGAAATAAATGTAATGGTAGAACCCCCATCAAACACTAAAACCCTAAAAAAAATTTCAAAGCCAAATTAACGTTTATTAAGTGAAAGCATAGGTCATTTTAAAGCTACCCTAACCCCCAAAACACTGAGGCCTATGCAGATGTATACATGAATGACCTGTACAATCACTTAAACAACTGCATAGAAACAACAGTACCTGACCAAACTAATCCCAGATCTAACCAGAAGTACGTCAACCCTGGTGGACCCCTGACATAGACTATACAAGAGAAGGAAGAAATTCCTGTCTAGAAGTAAGTGGGAGGGAGCACAACACAGGAAAAAATCCCTCAGTAGTCTCAATAGACAAATCAAGAAACTAGTCAAGTCTTCAAAATCAAAATATGAGACTAAAATAACCTCCCAAGCAAAAGATAAATACAAAGAATTTTGTAGTTATGTCCAAAATCATAAGGGAAACACTCAGCAATGTGCTGAGTTGGCTGTAGATGGAACTACCTATACTCAGCCAAAAGAAGTGGTAAACCTGCTGGCTGATAAATTCAGCTCAAATTTTGCCCCGTCATCACCTCTGGTCACTCCCCATGAAATACTCCCTACCTTTCCTTTGCCTGTTATCACAAATGAACAGGTCATCACTGCTCTCTGTAAATCAGGAAACACAGCATCACTGGGCCCTGATGGAATCCAGGGTCCCTATTAAATAGCTTGAAACATGACTTAGCAGGCCAACTCAATCTCTATTTAACCATAGTCTCTAGACAGACTAACTTCAAGTAGAGTGGAGGACAGCAACAGTCATCCCTCTGCACAAGGAGGGGCCATCAATAGACTCAGGAAACTACTGACCCATAAGTCTGACTAACCTCATATCCAAGGCTGTGAAGAGGATAATCATGGACCTGGTTAACAACGACATAGGAAATCTCTAGACTAAACCCAATCCAGTTCAGCTTTATCAAGGGCAGGTCCTGCCTCCTCATTCAGGTGGACTTCACTGAGAAGGTAACCAAAGCCATGGATGAGGTTAAGAGAGTGCATACTGCCTACCTTAACCTGGACAGGGCATTTGACACAGTACCCTACTTGGGTATTATAGACTCTCAAAATTGGGTATAAATATCTATTTCACTAGATGGATAACCAAATGTCTCACAGACAGGACATGTTGTTTGAGTGGGGGAATCCACATCCAGCAAGAGGCCAGTCACTAGTGGACTACCACAGGACTCAGTGCTGAACCCCATCCTGCAGATAGATGGCCTTTAGCTGACCAAGTTTGCTGCTGACTGCAAGTTGGGGGCAATCATTAACTCTCCAAACTATGATAACATCCTACAGAAAGGTCTGATGCAGACTCATGATTGGTGTCAGAGCCATGGCCTCAAACTAAACTTGAAAAAGTGCATAATAATAACACTTTGGAAAATCAAATACCCCTGCAAATTACAACATTGATAGCACCCCTCTTCAAGAGTGGACACAGTGGTGAGAGATCTGGGTACTCAGATAGATAGTAACTTTGACCACCATGTGTCGACAGTGGTGAGGAAATCCTGTGTGGCTCAGTTTATACGTAACGAGATGACATCCAGATCTAAGGATGTCATAGTACCTCTGCACTCAACCCTCATCAGACCAATAAAAGTGTACACTGCACCCTTGGCCTGTACCTCATTAGGCACCTGCAACAGTTAAAGCATCCTCGGAGGTTTTTCACAAAAAAAAATACAGGTTATAACCAACATGTCATATGAGGATGGAATAAAAGTGCTATCATTGTATTCAGTTTCTTATCGATTAATGGGGTTTCTATTAATTATTCAAACGTTTTAAAGTTCGAATGTCATATGGTTGACATCATATGATCGAACTTTAAAAAGTTCAAAGGTGAAAAACAATGGCTCCGTACGGCACAGAATAGGAAAATTTCCCTTTTCTGCACTGACGTGCGATCTCGGAGTTGGTATATTTAAGTAGGGGGTGCAGGGGGGGCTTGCCCTCCTGCTCAGAGAATTGAGGTAAGTTTTTTTTTTAATTTTTTATTATATTTTCAATATTTCAAACTTCGCTCATATGTTGTTGAATATATGAGGTTCGAAGTTTTGAAACTTCGTATATATAATATAGACCCGATTAGTGACGGGCAATCTGGGCCTGACCTACAAGGTAGTCTCTGACCTAGCCCTGACAGAAACGTTGTGTATTTGCAAAACTAAATTTACCCACTCCAAAGATCTCAATCTGATCTTTGACATGAATAGATCATACTGGAAAGACAGCTATATGTCCCAGTGATTGCCACTCTTCTGGACAGGCTTCCTATTCACATAAAGCAGAGCTCTTCTCTGATCAACTTCAAGTGCAATCTGGACAAATGGATGTGAAATCACAAATTTAGTCCTGGGGTGGCACTCATGTCTCTTATGGATAGAGGAAGTCTGTAAAAATTGTCAAAACTCCACTTGCTGACCCTTGTTATCTTTCCCCTAGTGATAGAAAATTGGGTAAAAATCTGGGTAAAACCTGGCTGGGCTTGTAAGGGCTCTTGAGCCGTTAGCCTAGTAATCTCCTGTGAACCTATGAACCTATATGTATGCAATCTGGACTGATTGTGGTGTTGTCATTGCCCAGAATTTTAGCCCTTTTATATTCACAGGACATTTATCAGAAATGTGTTTTTTGATTATTTGTCTGTCTTTTCTCAGTGTGCTTAATGAATATGGGACTTTATCCACCCACATTTCTTCTTTAAAGCAAACCTCCCTGGCTCCAAACCCATATAAAAGTCAAGGTAAACCTCCTCGGGTCCAAACCCATATAAAACTCAGTCTGATAATAACAGAAATGAAAGCTGCATTATCCTGTATTATTTCACAGATCAGCACTAAAGCTCTGACCTCTTAATGAGCTGCTTTATGTGGCCTGGGTATAGGGTTGATTCCCCCCACCTCTGTTTGTCTAATGTGTGACTCTGAGCAAATCACTTAACCAATTTTCCTGGGTTGCCCCTGAAAAGGGATAATCATGCCCAGTGGGCTTACCTAACCAACAAATAGGGTAATTTAAAACGGAAAATACATTATAATGTTCTCCCAAGCACCTGGAGGAGTAGTAACCGTTAACACAAAACAGTCAACAAACTATCTCTGTTTGTCTAATGTGTGGCTCTGAGCAAATCACTTAACCAGACAATTTTCCTGGGTTGCCCCTGAAAAGGGATATTCATGCCCAGTGGGCTTACCTAACCAACAAATGGGGTAATTTAAAACTGAAAATACACTATAATTTATTCACAAGCACCTGGAGTAGTAACCATTAACACAAAATAGTCAACACACTATCTCCCAGCAGGGTAGCATTCATTCAAATCTTTCCAGTACAAAAGCAATAAATAAATGAAAATGTGTCAGTACAAGAAGGGAGGGGGCTAACAGGTCAGTATACTAGTTTTACCACATTGTGATGTACTCACACCTGTTGTTCTGTTTATAGATTTACTGATGAAACTTCCTCGGTACACCATTACCACTCTGCTACAGTAGTCTTATCTGATACAGCTCTACAGGCCTCTAAAAAGAAAAGATGCAAAAGAGTTTTTGAATTGTCTGCAGCTATTTAATATGGGGCTCCCCTGAGAGAGAACTCAGTAATTCAATACTACGGGAAATGGCAGATCAGAGCTCCACTGCATTTTAAATCTTAATTATGCTTCTTAATAATTTTCCAGTCGCCTTAAGTAACTTTGATTGCTTATGCCCTGAGGCACAGACTTAGCATTCTTTGAGCTTTAAACATAAAGAACATTGAAAATATGTTTTCCCAGAGACTGTCGAAAAGAGGCAGGAGGGGTTAATTTCATCTTCATCACATCTTTCTGTACTTCTGGTGTGTTTTAACAGGAAGAAACAGCATGCTCCTTTTGCGCTAAGAAAAATCATTATCTCAGTTTATTAATCTTAATTGAATCTTCAGGTTAAATAAGGGGGGAGGGGTTTGAAAAGCTGGACCTTTTTACCAAGCTGGAGGAAAAGAACATTGGTTCGTTTTGTTACAATTTCTTCTCAGCATTAATCTTTTTTTGCTTATTTCATAATGATATTATTTTGTGCAGTGTTCAAAACTGTTATGCTCTGGTAGCCATGTTATTTTCATGACACTAAAGCTAATAAAATGAAAATAAGATATGATAGAATAAGTGCGGCCTCCGATGCAGGATTCATCCTAAGGGCTAACCATTTGAGGCATTGGTTCTCGAGGTAGAGATTTAACGTGGCTAGATAGCTGCGCAAGGTCTTAGGCAGAAACGATTGACAAATAGTGCAGGAGGAGTGATCGTGTTCCCTGCCTAGCCAAAAAACATACCTGTCATGGGCATCCTTATGGGGTATCTGGCACCCGCATTGGCACGTTCCTGACATCAGTTTTTTCCTGACATCAGCTAAAGGCTACAACAAACAATCGTCAAAAATAAGAAAATTTGAAAGCAAATGGGCTACATATCTTTAAGATGCGACATCTGTGAAGAAGCGATCGTATGATGCGAATGTTGTCTGCGGCTGACAAGTTTAAAGGATTGTGTGTGCAGACATCACATTTAAGGTCCCTGGTTTATGACCCTATGTGTGACGTCCCACACACACTGCAACAGCCAAGCTGAAGCTTTTGTATAGAAGCCGACGTTCGAGTCGCCTGAAGGCAGGAAATCCCACACCTAGAATACTGCAACATAGGAATAGAAGGACACTCTCTAGTTTTTAACCTCAGGTGTCATTATAATCACATCTGCACTAGGCAATAAAAGCTGACAGTGCTGGCCAGTAAACAACAGCAGCACAATAGCTTCAGTTCAGCTCTGTTTCTGCCTGTTGTCTACAACAATGCAGCCACTACAATTAGAGACCAACTGCTTCTCTGACCAGGGAATACTTAAGAATGTCTCCTGCTGTCTACATGACTACACTTCCCAACTGCTTTAATGACACACTACTTAAGTTTTTTTTTCCTCAGTAACTAGTAGTACATGGAACAGATAAATCTCCATTTACTGCAAAGAATTACAATTGGATCTCTGATTATAACTAAATATCATGTGTCCTAGACATGGATGTTAAGATTCACCTCTTGAGCTTTGCTCTTGAGGAGGATTTCTTGGTATCCATGTCTCAAATACATAATAAGCAGGTTATGATCGGAGACCCAATCATAATCCTCTGTATTAACTATGTAAATGAACTGATTCAATGCACACTCACCCCATGTCTTATGTCACAACAACAGTAAATGTCATATCTTTATCTATCTTTTTGTCTCTCTGTCTCTCCCTCTCTCTCTCTATAGATATATATATATATATGTATATATATATATATATATATATATATATATATATGTATAGATATATATGTATATATACACACACACACACACACACACACACACACACACACACGTGGGGAGGGGGAGCAACAGTTTATTCAGGCAGTCAGAATTGTTTTTAAATAGTGGGAAGAAAAATAGTCCCACAAGAAGGCCCAGACAGACACAGGAAGGATATGCAAATGTCATGCATACAGTAACCTGTGGTCAGACTGAGGCCAGCTTTCTAAGTGCACATCAACCTATGTGTCACCCCCCGATGATTTAGAATGACAGCTGTATCTATTAGTTCATGCCACTTATTCACCATTCTCTGCATAAAAAAAAATGTTATCTTTCCAAATTTGCTTCTACAAGTTCCCCTAGAGTTGCTTTATTACAAGCATTCTATCTTAATACAAAAAACTCCACATTATTCATTATGTTTCAGCAATTTCAATGAAAGTTGACATTTATTTATTTATATTTATTGACATTTAGTTACCGGGAAAGTCTGACTAGGTAGGAGCCCATTTTCAGAGGCGGCCCAGAGAGAGAAAAGCTCCAAATTATTGCAAAACGTTTTAAGAACAGTAACTTTACATTCTTCAAAAATAAACTAAAACATCTGCAGTTCAAGTGATTATAACAAATTAGTGATAATATAAAAACATTAGTCAAGAATTAATACAAGTTATATGACAATCATTTAATATTTATAGAAATTTTAGACAGTTTGTAGAAATTAAAGGTAAGTTAATCTAATACAAACAGGAATTGAAATATGAAGTGAGGGAAAAACAGCCTTATTGTATATTTAGAGAGAAAGCCAGGAAAAAGAATTTGATAGAAGTAAGGAAGTAAGTGAAAAATGGAGGGTAAGGAGGTATAAGGTATGAAAAGATACTTGTTCACATTTAGGGATATAGTTTATCATGGCTTTGAGCAAGAACTAAACCAGATTTTAACTAGGAAGTATTTCAGAGTAGCTTTGAAAGATGGGCTGGTATTGACCTGATGGATACAAGTAAGGCCTTCCAGGCATTAGCAATGATCGACTGGGAACGCAGGTGTGGAGAATGTTTTTAGTGTTGGACAGGTAGATGGATGCTGGATAATTTTATAGGTGATAAGAAGCAGTGTATGTTAGTTGATGAGGTAGGCCTAACCAGTGTAGGATTTTTAGTACTATGCAGTGTTGGGCTCTGAAAGGGGGTATTTGCTGCAAACTTAGCAACTGTGTTATAGCATTGCTCAAGTTTTAATTTTTGATAAGCCTAGAGTTTAGTAAGGATGGGAGCACCATAAAGAAGTGTGGGAAGGAGATAAGTAGTGGCACCTATAGTTTTAGTTGCATTGGTGAGAGAGTTTTGGCTCTGTAAAGCATTTCTAGTTTCTGATGAGTTTTTCTTATGTAATTTTGTATATGCAGGTCGAATGTAAGCTTATCATCCACTATTACCCTAATAATTTGCTATGAGAAGTGACTTCAATGGTTGTATTTTCAAGAGTGGACTTGAAATTTTGTTTATTCACGAGAGAGGAAGTTGGGGAAAAAGCAGTAGTTTGGTCTTTTTTGGGTTAAGCATGAGTTATGAGTTATGAAGCCATGTTTCAGTGGCTGTTAAAGTTTCCTGAGTAATTTTTTGAAAGTGTACCATGTTGTCGGATGTCCAAATGAGAGTGGAATCTTCTGTGTATTGTATTGGGGTGGCCTGTTGTGTAAATGTATAGACGGTGTTGGTGAAAATGTTAAAGAGGAGGAGACCAAGGATAGAATTTTGTGGTGCACCGGTGGTTACTGGGAGGTCAGGAGAGCATGTGGAGTGCCATTTTACTGACTGATACGTATTGGACAGGTAGCTTTTGAATCACAGAATGGTGGGCTGAGAGAGACCTAGTAAGGACATTTGAAGTAGAAGTTTGCTGTGAGAAACTGTGTCGAAGGCTTTAGACAAGTCTAGAAATAAGGAGGACACTAGTTTGCCATTATCTCTAGCTTTATTCACAGTACCTAGATATGTTAGAAGAGTAGTGCTAGTACTGTGGGAAGGACGGAAGCCATTTTACTCTCATGTCCTTCTTTCCCTTCTTATCTCCACTGTGGATAAAGAAAGGACGCTGCAGGAGACATTCTCCTTTCACCCATGTCATGTGGGACAAGTTGCACCATTTTTTCCTCCTTGAATGTTTTCTGCTGGCAGACAGCTACTAGTATAACGCTGTCAGACGATAGTGAAATGAGAAGTGGAAGACATACAGGTTAATACTCACTCTGCTATATTCTCAGTTAGTAGTTACCCGAAATGGAAACTATTACAGCAATCTAGTCCATATGGGAGGACGCAACAGCAACATACCAGTGTCCATACATCATGCTACCAAATTAAGTACTTGATCTGGAAAATTTCCTTAGATTAGTAAAATGGAACAAAAGTTTTTATTGCATTCCATATTGGTGACAGCATAAAAAGAAGAGATTGTCTGTCTAGTATGCCTTTTTTAAACATGTTTCTCCCTGTAGCTGCTCTATTTCCTGCTTTTCCCCCTAGCCAATGCCAATCCCATGCATTCTGAAGGCATCTGTGGTCTTATAGTCCACAGCTCTCTCTTTTAGCCAGTTTTGTTGGCACTGAGAGATGAAGCCCTGATTATGCTGTAAGTTCAATTTTATTTTATTTATTTTACATTTGTTTATCAGGGAAGTCCGACTGGAAAATAATTGTCCTTTTTTCAGTGGAGGCCCGGGGAGAAAAGCTCCACAAATGACAGATAGAGTTAGTATAAGCAAAACATGAGAGACTGTGAAAATACACAACAGGTTGAAAAACACAATTATAAAGGGACAGTGCAATATTACAAAGTACATTGTGTACAGTACTAGCTTAAACTAAACTAAATGTGCAGGGGTCTAATAGTAATAACAGTGTAACACAGAATTAGCAGCATCCTTTCAATGTCCTACAAAAAGTATAGGACACTAATAATAACAACAGTGTAACATAAAGTAATCACCATCAGTTCAACTTCATTTATATATTCACAATATGTACATTTAAGCTATAGTAAGGATGTTCCAGACCAGTAAAAAGGTGAGAAAGGAATTTTAGTGTGATATGATAGAGCAAAGAGAGACAGCATGATTGTTGTGACTTGGGGTTAGAGCAAGAATATATCCATGAGCTAGACAGATAGCTCTTAAGGGACATTTTGAAAGTTGAAGAACAGCTGATAGTATTAATTTATAAAGGTAAGGAATTCCATGTTTTGGCATGAAGTTTGAGTAGATAGACTTCCCAGCTGTATTTTTGGCTTTGTATACCTTTAGTAGTGCTTTGCTGGTGGAACGCAATTCATGATTTGTCCTGTAAGGTAGCAAGAGGTTTTGAAGGGAAGGGTTTTTCTCTGGGTGGTCTAGGATTTGGTGGGCCATGGTCAGTTGATTATATGCTAAGAGACTGGGGAGATCTAACCAGTGGAGCTGTTTTAGGGCTAAACATGATGGCATTGGTAGGCTGAATTCGTGGCAGACTTGGCAATCTTGTTGTAGTAAGACTCAAGTTTGTGTAATTAAGATTGTTTTAAGTTTATTAGAATTGGGGAAGCATAGAGGATGGTGAAGATGAGATGAGTTCTGGCAATAGTGGCTTTTGTATTGTTAGCTAGGTACTGTTTGTTTCTGTATAGTGTTCTGCGTTTTTTATGTACTTTCAGTACAGTTTGAGCCATATGTCTATCAAATCTAAGATTATTATCAATGCTTACAATGAGAAGTTTTGTGTGGAGGACTGGGGAGATAATTGTGTTGTTGAAGGAGGGGAGGTTGAATGAGGGGGTGGTGAAGAGGTCAGTAGTACTAGTTGGTTGAAAGATCATAAGCTTAGTTTTATTTGGATTGAGAATAAATTGGGCATTGGTTAGCCAGGATTCAACTGCTAAGAAGGATTGTTGTGTTAGATGCAGAAGTTGCTGTAATGTTGGCGCAGAACAGAGTAGAGTAGAATACTCAGCATATTGGACAAGGGATGCATGTAGGGTGGTGGTGTGGAGGTTATTAGTGAAAATTGTAAAGAGGAGTGGACCAAGGATAGAGCCTTGGGAACTCCAAGTGGGACTGGTAGGAGAGGGGAGAGATTGTTTGCTGCCATTTTGCATCTTGCTTGCAGCCTGTTAAGTAATCTTTGAACCACACAAGTGCAGAATGGCTGAGACTGAGCTCAAAAGAGATAGCTCAGCAGTTTGTTGTGGGAGACAGTGTTGAAAGATTTAGAAAGATCTAAGAAGACAGATGAAACTAGGTGACCAGTGTTTCAATGCTGACTGACAAAGTTACTGAGGGACATAATAGCAGTGGGAGTGCTGTGTTTAGGGCAGAATCCATGCTGGGTGTCAGATAGGAGGTTGTTAGTTAGTAGATAGCTTAGTAATTCAGAGTGGATACAGTGCTGTAAGATTTTAGAAAATGGTAGTGCAGTAGAATCCCCGTTATCCAGGACTCAAGCAACCGGCACTCTTAAGCAACCAGTATTTGATTGGCTCATATGCCAGCAAACGAGACAATCAAAAATTGCAAAGCAGAACACTTCTACTCAATGCAGAACAGTTCCGCATTGAGTAGAAGTGGCTCCGCTTTACAATTTTTGATTGGCTCGGTTGCCGGCATACGAGCCAATCAAAAATGCCAAAGGGGAGCCTGTTCTGTTCAATGCAGAACAGCCTGCTATTTTACATTGAACAAAAGAGGCTCCGCTTTGCCATTTTTGACTGGCCCGTATGCCGGCATACAAGCCAATCCAAAATCCCAAAGAGGAGCTTGTTCTGTTCAATATGGACCAACCCACTGTTCCGTATTGAACAGAAGAGGCTCTGCTTTGCCATTTTTGATTGGCTCCTATGCCGGTATACAAGCCAATCAAAAATTGGAAAGTGGAGCCAGTATATGAGCCAATCAAAAATCAGAAAGTGAAGCCACTTCTACTCAATGCAGAACTGTCATGCATTGAGCAGAAGTGGCTTCACTTTCTGATTTTTGATTGTCTCGTATACTGACATATAAGCCAATCAAAAAATTGCAAAATGGAGCCACTTTTACTCAGCGTGAAACAGTTCCACATTGATTAGAAGGAGCTCTGCTTTCCGATTTTTGATTGGCTCATATACTGGCATACGAGCCAATCAAAAATGGCAAAGTTGAGCTTCTGCTGTTCGCTGTTCCTCATTGAACAGAAGAAGCTCTGCTTTGTAATTTTTGATTAGCTCATATGCCGGTATACGAGTCAATCAAAAATTGCAAAGCACTTCTCAAGCAACAGGAACTTATACTTAACCAGCTTTTACCAATCTCCATGGGTGGTGGTTAAATGAGACTTTACTGTAGTATCGCTATAGGGTGATAGCTGGATAGCTCTGTTGGGGTTCCACCTTTTTAAAGTGGAATGATGTGGGATATTTTCCATATCAGTGGGACACAATGCTCTGTGATGGAGCAATTGATGAGAATGGATACTGGATATGAGATGGCAATGGCAGTGATTTTAAGATACTCAGTGGGCAAGAGGTCTGTGAAAAAGGTTGTAGGTTTAAGCTTTTTACGTATCTTTTTATGGTGTTGGTAGGGATGGGTTGGAAGGAGAAGTTGTTACTGTCATTGGTAGTTAGGAAATGGGATTATAGCGGGTGGAGTAATGACAAGTACAACTCCTTCAACCACTCCCCCCACCCTAACTACCCAAACCTGTCTCTCTAATTCCTTACTTTTAGGTCATCTCAATATCTGCAGTATAAATAATTAAATTGCCCATCTCCATGCCCTCTTTGATATTCATTCCTTTCATATCCCCTGCCTCACAGAAACCTGGTTAAAACCTGTAACTAAAGATAACGAAATAATCCCCCAGGTTACAACATATTGAGACGCAACCGCATAAAACGTAGGGGTGGAGGAGTAGCACCACTGTATAAATCCACACTACAGATCTCCTCCATATCTTATAACCCACCTCAAGATAGTAAGGCTGAAGTTCTTATCTCCCAACTTCAACTAAACGCTTCCAAAGCCCTATGCATTATCTGCATCTACTTACCCCCTGGTAATAATACCACTACAATAGAAGACATTCTAAGCTGGTTATCAACTTTTTACCCACAAGAAACTATTATACTAGGTGACTTTAATACTGACTGAAAATGTGTAAACACAGATAATCCTTCATCACATATTAATCTTCATGGCTTTAGTCAAACTATTACCACCACCACTAGACGTAACAAACCTAACAACAAAGAGAGTATCTTAGATTGGATACTCATTAATAAACAACAATAAATTTACAAGGTAGGAACTCTACCAGATTACTTAAGTGATCATATGTTAACTTACATTATAAGACAAAAGAATGGCATCCCTAACACCCCCACTCACAAGATTTCTTGAACCAACAAACATTTTAACCCTGTATTATTCCAAAATAAACTTAATGCCTGTAACTGGTACCCACTAAAAACACTCCCTCTTGAGCAGGCTGTTAAATATTTCAACTCTAAATTCTTATCCTTGATAAGCATGCTGCTAAACGTTCTATCAGAATGAAGTCCAAACCTGCCCCCTGGCTTTCAAAAGAAACTAGACAACTCATATTGCTTAGGAATAAATCTTGGGCCAAGTGAAGAGCATCCAAAAATATCTCAGAGCAACAAACATTTAGACAGCTAAGGAATACTACAAAAAAGCTATACTGACTGACAAAAAAACTACTATTGTAAACTACAGCAATCTCACCATAACAATCCATAAAAGTTCTGGTCTAGCGTTAATAGACTCCTACACCCAGGGCACTTCAGCACACCACCCCCTCTAGGGGCTGATAACAATACCTCCTTTCAAACTGCCAATGCCTTCAATACCTTCTTCACAGACACCATAAAATCTCTAGCCGGTCAACTTTCCACAAACAAATCTAATCTCCCAACCTCTTTACCTGATACTCTCCCAACATTCCAAAAACAACCCATCGCTACCTCATACATCCAAAAACGTATACATAAACTTAAGCCATGTAGCCCCTCTGCGGACCAAATACCATCTGAATACCTGCAAAAAGCAGCTAAAGCAGTTGCTTATCCTGTCTCCATCTTTATAAACAGAACCATAAATGAAGGAACAATCCCTGATATCTGGAAAATCTTCCACATTATCCCTCTACATAAAGGCGGAAACTCCAATGAGTATTCCAACTACAGGCCTATAGCTCTCTTATCACCCTTAGCAAAAGTTATGGAAAAATGCATTCACCATCAACTAATTAACCACTTAACCCAACATAATATACTAGCTAACTGTCAGCATGGTTTCAGGCCATTTCATAGTACCACCACAGCCCTCTTATCTTTCACCAACTCCATCAATAAAAACCGTAATAACAACATCCTCTCATCAGCACTCTTTATTGATCTGTCAAATGCCTTTGACATGGTCAGCCACCCGCTACTCCTAAAAAACTCTTGAATCCCTTGCTCTTGACACCATGGCTGTTCTCTGGTTTAAGTCTTACCTTAACAATAGGCAACAAGCAGTCCTTTGGGAGAATAAACTATCTTCCCACCTGCCAGTCTCCCTTGGAGTCCCTCAGGGCTCCATTCTCAGTCCACTTCTATTCTCAGTATTCATCAACGACCTTCACTTAGCAATCCCTTAAGCTACCTCCATACAATATGCAGATGATTCCACGCTCATATGTTCTGCCAACTCCACATCTGAACTATAATCCCTAACCCAGACAGTATTTAACTCAGTTGAGGCATGGTTCTTAAAATGTTGCCTCCTTTTGAATGCCAAAAAAACCAAGCTCTTACTCTTCACACCTAACAGTAAGTCCCCCCGATCAATTTCTCTATCAAATCAAATAATGGCACCATTATAACCTCCAACTCAACCACCAAACTATTAGGAGTCTTACTTGACAATAACCTTACATTTGACAATCATATAAATAACGCAATAAAAACCGTAAATAGAAAATTGGGATCCCTATATAGAATAAAACCCTTCTTAACACGAACAGCCAGAACTACAGTTGCCCACTCCCATTTAATCTCCACTCTTCTCTACGCTTCCCCCATTTATACCAACCTAAAGAAAAATAATCTCACTAAACTAGCCAACTCCTATAATAATATTGCCAGGTTTGCCACTGGGAACCCATTTAGAACTCACCACTGTTTGAACCTATAGCAGCTAGACTGGCTTGAATTAAAAAACATTTTGATACTTTCCCAACTTACCATTGTCCATAGGATATTCTACCAACCTAACAACATACTCTCTAACCTTATTAACCCCTATACAAACCTCAATTCCTTACGCTCTTCCACTAAACTACTGGCTAGCATTAGCAAGTCTAATAACTTGGCAGGTGACTCCTTGTTTTCTAATACTGCTGGAAAATTCTGGAACCTGTTGCTATCAGACCTAACGATACTTCCCTCCTTCCCACTCTTTAAACAAAGGCTCAAGCAACATCTTAAAACACACTGGTTATGCCCATGCTGTTACCCTGACTAATTGTCTGATTTCTCTTTTGCCATTTTCTCTATACTGCCTCCCCTCACCTTTTAACACTACTTACCCCTGGGTAGTGGTAACTGTCTTAAATTATTGTTGCAAATAGGAGATGAATTAAACTGTGAACATATTGTAAACAACCTCACATATCTTAATGTAAGAGTATCTTATTCTTTTCAGGTTTTGTGTTTCATAATTAGCATACTTCTTTTTAGCTAAGGCTCTCTAATTATTTTTAACTAAATTTTTCTTTATATTTGTGTAAATAATTATTTTTGAATATTGTGCTTGCTTAAATAGTATGACTTTGTAACTACTGTTCTCTCATTTATTTTTATCATAATTTTTTTTTCTCTTATATTTGTACATTATAAACTTTTGAATGTTACTGTGGAGCTTTTCTCCCCGGGCCTCTGCTGAAAATGGAAATATATCCAGTTGGACCAGCCTGGTTAACAAATGTAAAATAATTAAATAAAAATAAATAAATAAATTTGTGAGGGCTATGATGGCCTCTGTAAAATAATTATTAAATTGGGTTGCTGTGTTATAATTTATGTTGGGAATTGAAGGGGAGGGTGTTCTGATTTGACCTTGCTGCAGGATTTTATTGATAGTGGTCCAGAAGTTTTGTGGATGATTCTGGTGTTTGGGTTGAATGAGACTGCAATAGTTAATTTTGCCTTTTCTGATATGCCTTTTTACCTTATTCCTTGATTCTAAGAATGCCTGTCTGCAGTTGTTTTGTAAGTATACCATGTTTCCCAAACTTTGTCTCTAGTTTTTAGTAGTGTTCTGGTCTCCTTGGATAGCCATGGAGCATAGTTGGATTTGATTCTAATTGTCTGAGGAGGTGCTAGCTTGTCTAAGATGTTTAAGAAAGTGGAGTTAAAGTATGTAATGGCTTCCTGTAGAGGGAGATATCTGAGAGGTGACCATTTACATTGTTTGAGAGTGGAAATGAATTCTTTAGCGGAAAAGTTTCTTTTATTGCAAATTTGATGGTAGATGTTACGTCTTATAGGATTTGCATGGAATTTAAGAAGGAAGGTGGGGAGGTGGTCACTGAGGGTGTGTGGCAGACATCTGGACTGCAAGGAGGGGTTAGGTTTATTGGTTAAGATCCGGACCAATATGGACTGTTGATTAGATTTGGGGTCAATTCTAGTGGGGGAATGAATAATTCGGCAAAGCCATTAAGTTTTATGAGATTTGTTGGGTTTGGGGAATCACAGGTATACCAATCAAGGTTGAAATCATCCATAATGATATTTTCTTATGGGAGGGTTTGAGCTGCCCATTGTAAAATGTATTCAATGGTGGGGAGGTTGTTACCAGGAGGGATGTATGTACCAATAATATTTAGTTCCTTTTTGGAGTTTATTGTGAGTTTTGTAATTAATGTGATTAAAGTCAGGGGTGTCCAGTTTTATGGATTCTAGAGAGCGGTTGTTTTTAAATAGAAAGTTATCCCACCACCTCTCATTGCTTTTCTGTCCAGCCTCTGTATATTGTAACCAGGGGAATAATTTCATGATTGCTGACATTGGGTTTAAGTCATGTTTCAGTTATTAGGACAGTGTCTGGAGTGTAATGGGAAATTGTGGCAAGAAGGTCTTACAGTTTGTTAAGGATGCTTCTACAGTTTATGCTTAGCAGTAGGAGGTCAGAGCTTTTTCTGGGAAGGTTAAATAGGTTATGGGTCTTGGTGTTAGGAAGGAGAGTGGGATGGGTGAATTTTGGACTGGGGCCTGGGGTGGGCTGGATGGTGCTGCTAAGTATGAGATGGGATGCTATGTGAGTGATTAGGTGTAAAAAGATAGTTATATATTTACTATATTTTATAGAAATGTGGGTGTGAGAGTGTTGTGTGAAAATGGTATATATGGCTTGGTCAATGCAGCTACTGTTTTATAGGGATGATATTATAATGATTGAGTTTGATAGTGTGGATGTTGAGGGGGATCATGGGGTACTGTAAGTAGGGATTGGGGAGAATAAATGGTTGTGATATGAAGTTAATTGGGATGTACCAAAAAAGGTACTACCCCCCCCTACATACCTCTCCTGTCTTATCATATTGGCGTCATTAGGAAGACACCATCTAGCTGAAGAACTACCTATTGAATTAAACTGAGTAATCCATCCATAGGGGAAAAAAGGTTAATATCTTTAAAAGCTGATGCAAACCAAGTGTACTATTATTTAAGCAGCCCTGGGTCCATAGCACTGTAAGGTGTCCCCCAGTTACCCAGTTAGGGAGCCTCTTTCCATCTAAAAGGGGCCAAAACCTTCCAAAAATATTAACCTGTTGCCCTTCCTTTAATCAATATATAAACAGGCAGCGTTTAGTGCAGCTGGTGTACTCTCTGCAGATAAAATGAAATAACAGAAGCAACTAACAGAGATTTGAAAAAAATTACCAGTCTACTTTAAAACAAATATATACTTTTAAAACAATAACCAGTCTACTTACAGGCAGGCTGTGTGAATTTTGTGATCAGACTTGACCAATCTAGTGCAGAATCCCCTCCCCTTCCAGCTATGTAACTAAAGTTACTTATCCCCCCTCGGGACCTGCCATTTTAAAACTCTTCAGTGCTCCCAGACCCAGATGGCTGCCCTGTAGCGTGGTATGTAAACTGTCTTGCCAAATATCATTAATTTAACCAAAAATGTCTTACTTTTATCCTGAATACTGAGTAAATAAGCAGATTCGGGCAGCGTTGTTGTTAAACTGCATAGGTAACATTGCTACATGTATCTGTAGCTGTTTGGACCTCTATAGATGCAAGTTTGTGTTTTAGAAAGACCGAACAGCGTGAAATGTGTACTTAATGCCTATACAACAGTCTTGTATGCTGAGAACGCATTGTGGTGCTAGTCGCTAAACTGTTTAATCACTTGATAACTTATTGAGACCTTATAAATGTTATATTGCTGAACTAGCTCCTTGCTGAATTCATGGGTGCTTGGTAATGTACTTTTGCTGAACTAGATAGTCGCTAGACTGTTTAATTAACTGATAACTTATTGGGAACTTTAAATTGTTATTCTGCTGAAATAGCTAAATTCTTGGGTGCTTAGTAATGTAATTTTGCTGAACTAGATAGTCGTTAAATTGTTTCATCATTTGATAACTTAATGGTAGCTTAATAATGTTATTTTGCACATTGCTGACTCCAGTTGATAACTTAATGGTAGCTTAGTAATGTTATTTTGCACATTGCTGACTTATTGGGAGCACAATAATGTTATTTTGCTAGAACACTAACTTTATACCCTTTGTTAGGTACTACCCCCCCCCCCCTACATACCTCTCCTGTCTTATCATATTGGCGTTGCTAGGAAGACACCATCTATCTGAAGAACTACCTATTAAATTAAACTGATTAATCTGTCCATAGGGGAAAAAAGTTAATAATTTTAAAAGCTGATGCAAACCAAGTGCACTATTATTTAAGCAACCCTGGGTACATAGCACCGTAAGTTGTCCCCCAGTTACCCAGTTAGGGAGGCTCTTTCCATCTAAAAGGGGCCAAAACCTCCCAAAAATATAACCTGTTGCCCTTCCTTTAATCAATACGCAAATGGACAGCATTTAGTGCAACTGGTGTACTCTCTGCAGATAAAACGAAATAACAGAAGCAACTAACAGAGATATGAAAAAAATAACCAGTCTACTTTAAAAAAATGTATACTTTTAAAAAAATAACCAGTCTTCATACAGGCAGGCTGTGTGAATTTTGTGATTGGACTTGCCCCGCTTGCCCTCCGAGCTCGCTCCATGCCCCACCCTGTTCCCAAATTCCACCCACCTCCAGTAGTGCTAAATGTATACTAACTTAGCTACTCCCCCTCTTCTTTCTACTAATCATGTCTCACCCCACCCCCTCCTTCCCTATCAGGATCTCCTATCACTATAGGAATACCCCCGCCTCTTTACTCATACTAATTATCTCTCACCACCAAAGGGTCCTCCCACTCCGCCACTCCTTACTCTTTCCTTCTTATTCCTTCTTATCATATCCAGGTAACCTCAAGCCCTAAAAATATCTAGGACTCTTTATACACCAACATCTAAGCAATCACTGGCTATCGCTCTACTGTCTATACTACCTATCCTTTATCTCCAAACCGCCTACGAAGGCCAATACTACCTTGGATTATACTACCCAATTCATCACATCATTACCCCTAACTTCTCTAATAACACATCTTATCTAACTATCCCCCACACATCTAATCTCTCATCCCCTTTAAATCACCACCCAGTTAAAACCCTAAACTCCAACCCCAAAGACAAACATTATCTAAAACTTCTACATAAATTTTTAAAACTCATTATCAGACTTCACTACAACCTCATAGAAGATGGGTTCATACATCCCAACCCTGGCCATTCTTCTCTCAGTACCACTAACTCCTACAACAATACTCCCACCATTACTCCAACACTTAATAGAACCAATAACTCTCTTCTCACCTTTCACCTAAACATTAGAAGCATAAACAACAAAATACATGACCTACATGCCCCATTAGCAGTCCATTCCCCAGATGTAATGTGTCTCACAGAAACCTGGCTGAAACCTGCTACTGCTGATGATGAGATACTGCCACCAGGGTATAATATTCACCAATTAGACCACGCTACTAAAAAGGGAGGGGGAGTAGCAGTTCTCTACAAAAACACACTAAATGTTAATAGAGATTCCATACAGCCACCCCCATTTAATGATGCTGAAATCCTTATATCTAAACTTCGAGTTAACCATAACAAATGCATAAATATTGTCTATATCTGCATTCCCCTAGTAAACAATATAACCACCGTAGAAGATATCCCCCAATGGTTATCCACTAATCACTCCCAAGAAACCATTGTGCTTGGTGACTTTAACATTGACTGGTCCACTTGTGCAGCTGAATCCCCTGTCACCCACATAAATCTCTTTGGGTTCAGCCAAATTATAACCACTCGTTCTAGGGTCAGCAAACCCAACAATAGAGAAAGTATTCTTGATTGGATTCTTATCAATAGTCATCACCACTTGTATAAATCTGGAACCCACCCCGATGACCTAAGTGATCACTCTCTAACTTACATTATTAAGGATAAGGTTGAGAACTCCCAGCAGCCCACTTATAGAACAGTCAGAAATACCACAATCTTCCATCCTATAAATTTCCATAATGAACTTAACTCAGTCAACTGGTCAGTCCTAAAACATATACCACTGGAAGAGGCAGTGACATCTTTTAACACTAAATTCCTAAACATCCTGGACTCCTATGCCCCATCTCGTAGTATTAAGACCAAAACAAATACAGCACCATGGCTCACTAAGGAAACCAAACTAAAAATCAAACTCAGAAATAAGGCCTGGGCCATCTGGAGAGCAACTAAAGCCCCTCCCAACCAACTAAAATACCGTCAACTTAGGAATGACACAAAAAAATCCATTCAACAAGACAAAAAAAAAAAAACTACCAAAACCTGCAGCAGAAGCACCAAAACAATCCTAAAAAGTTCTGGGCAGGTATAAACCAGCTTCTTCATCCAGGTAATTTTACCACCCCAACCCCAACAAATTACACCCGCAAACCACCCGAGAATGTAGCTAGTGCCCTTAATAATTTCTTTACTGAAACAATCCAATCTCTCGCTAACCAACTCAATCCCATACACTCTAACTCAACCATTAATACACCTTTGACTAGCTCCTCCACTAACACACCCACTACTCATCCCCCCTTCAACTTCCAGCCTGTCTCTACTATTCTAATTCGGTCACTAATCAAAATATTTAAACCCACCACCCTATCTCCTGACCTGCTCCCAGCTAAATTCTTAAATATAGCTGCTGATGTCATAGCACTTCCCATATCCATCCTAATCAACAGGTCCCTAACTGATATTTCGATCCCCCCCATCTGGAAAATATCCCATGTTATCCCACTCCACAAAGGTGGAAGTCCCACAGAATGATCCAATTATAGACCTATCACCATTCTTTCACCACTGGCCAAAATAATGGAAAAGTGCGTCCACAAACAAATTATGGCCCATCTCATTCACAATCAAATACTGGCTGTCTCTCAGCATGGCTTTAGGCTACATCATAGCACCACCTCAGCTCTCCTGTCCTTCACTGAGCCATAAATCTAAACAGAAATAATAACATGCTGTCATCAGCCCTCTTCCTTGACCTCTCAAAGGCCTTTGATATGGTCAATCACCAGTTACTCATCCACTCTCTGAAATCTATTTCCCTGGGCAACCATACTATACAGTGGTTACAATCCTATCTGAATGACAGACAACAAGCAGTACTTTGGCAGGGCAAACTATCCACTCTGTTACCTCTCACTCTTGGAGTTCCTCAGGGCTCCATTTTAGGTCCTCTCCTGTTTTCCATCTTTAGCAATAACCTACACACTGCCATCCCAGTTGCATCCTGCATCCAGTATGCAGATGACTCCACTCTGATCTGCTCATCCCTCCGCCCCAACAGCCCTGCAAACCCTAACCCAGAATACAATCAACATGGTTGAAAAGTGGCTCTCTAATCACCGTCTTCTGTTGAATCCCAATAAGACGAAATTGTTACTCTTTACCCCCACTTGTAGGTCCACTCCAATTTCCTTTACTATAACATCAAACAATGGCACCTCTATTTCGCCAGATATCCAAACCAAGCTCTTAGGGGTAATAGTAGATAATAATCTCAAATTTGACCTGCACATCAACAAGACTATTAAAACCATCAACAAAAAGCTTGGTAGACTATACAAAAATAAACCTTTTCTAACCCCTATAACTAGAATCGCTATTGCCTGCTCTCATCTTCTCTCCACTCTTCTATATGCTTCCCCTATACTCTGTAACCTAAACAAATCAGAGCTTACCAAACTCTCTCACTGTTACCACCATATTGCCAGATTTGCCACTGGATCAACATATAGGACACATCACTGCCATAACCTCAATCTCCTAGGGTGGCTAGAATTGCCAAACTTAATACAGTTCAATCAGCTAATAGTAGTGCATAATATTCTCAAGCAACCTGAAAACACTCCCGCCCTTAAAACTATCATAAAACCATATAGTAACTCCAGACCATTACGCTCATCCAGCAAGCTGTTAATCCAAACACTGAAAGCTAGTAACTCAGCTGGTGACTCCCAATTTGACAACTCCATTGGGAAAGCATTGAACTTATTTCCAGCAGACATTACCCTGGAACCTTCTCTAAGCCTCTTTAAAAAATGCCTCAAGCAGTATTACAAAAGGCACTGGCTCTGTCCATGTACCGACTCCGATTAATCCCCATAACAACTCCCTAACTCAACAGCAATTTACTAGCTTCTTGCTCACAAATGTTTGCAATGGCAATCTTGTTCTGTACATTTCTTTGTAATAAAGTGTTGTTGTAATCCACCTGTTTATTTTTATATTCTACTACATACTGTTAAATTGTGGATCCCTCTTGAGGGACACATCATGTTTACCTGTAATATCTGCTTGTTATTTATGTGTTGCTTGGGATGTATGTTTTTATCTGCACAATTGGAGCTTTTCTCCCTTGTTACTTTGTAAAATCTGTTGTATGTATGTATGTTTTTGTCTGTATGTTTGGAGCTTTTCTCCCCGGGCCTCCACTGAAAATGGACATGCATCCAGTCAGACTATCCCGGTCAACAAATGCAAAATAAAATAAATAAATAAATAAATGTAATTAAGAGTAAGATACGCAGTATAAAGCTAAAGGTTAACATAATGTACTTCATACACAGCAAAGGTTTGATTAGGGATTAATTACTGAGTTGATGACTAGGTGTGACTAAGATGGTGGGAGGGCTATTTTTGGTGATTGGAGAAATAGGCTTAGTTTAGGTATATGGCAAGTATTTAGTATACTCCGTGAACTATTGTTTGTTTATCAGCAAAATAGTAATGACAGTGGTTGATTGATTTATGTAGATGATTGGTAGTTACAGTGTATGTTAAGGAAATGATCTAAAGTAGAGATAGTTGATGAGATTAATTGGGTTATTTGGAGTGACTGGGTAGCTGGAGATGTAGGTGTGGTTAGCTTAGGTATAAATTTGGGTGTAGGTGGGGTGTGTGGGAATTGGAGGTAGGGTAGGATAGCAGAGTGAGCCCGAGAGTAGCGGGCCGACCCTGGATTCTAGAGGTGTGGCTAGTGCAGAAAAAACAATCTGCATTCCTGGGACAAGGTAAAAATGCATAGAATAAGAAATCTGTGCTAATGCTGTTTTAAGATTCCAGTAGTATGGGTTTGGTTAAAAAATGTTAAAGCCTCAATTTAATATAATATTCCAGTCCAATATTGGGTTTGGCTAGAAGATGTTAAAGCCTCAATGTAATGTAATATTCCAGTAAAGATATAGTTTGGGTTTAGCTAGAAGATGTTATAGCCTCAATGTACTGAAAGGTGACAAGGTAAAGAATATGGTTGGGATGATATGGGTTGTGAGAAGTGTAACCAGAAGTCATCCCTGGTGGGGTGCTCACTAGTACAGTTAGACCCTTGGTATATCTTAACAGCACAGGCAAAGATATGCTTTGTACAGATTAGGAAGAATCGTTTCTGTGTTACAACTAGGCACGAGAGTGCACCTATATTGGTTATCCTGGACCGTTTAGTTACTGTACGTCTGTATCAGAGGAATCCATGATTTCCCAGTTCCCTGTGGTGGTTGGATTTGTTCAGACCACAAGATTAGCTCATGAAGGGTAGCACAGCAGGGAGCAAGTAAGGCGGCGGGTAGCACAGCAGGGAGCAAGTAAGGCGGCGGGTAGCACAGCAGGGAGCAAGTAAGGCGGCGGGTATACTAGAGGAAGGAAAGAGTGGTAAGTTTAGCACTTGCAGTCATAGATAGCAAAGCCGTTACAGAGAAAAATTATTCAATGAACACAGTATATTCCAAGACATATAACTATGGCAAATTCCCAGCAGAAATGTATTTATGTATTTATTTATTTATTTACATTTGTTTACTGGGAAATTCTAACTGGACACAGGTCCTTTTTCAGTGGAAGCACGGGGCGAAAAGCTCCTAAGAACAATAAATGAGCACCAGAGTACATGAAGAACAACTGAATATACATACAATAGCAAATAATACATACTGCAGAAAACATTAGCTATACATACAATTTGAAACATAGTAATGAACAGATATACCAATATGCAGCTAGTGGCTAGGAATAAAGGTAGGATGTATATACAGATACTACTAAGCTCAAACGGATAGTGTTCTAAACTCATATACCTAAATTATATATACAAATATTGCACTAAACTCAGGCAGATATAAAGCAGAAGCTCCACACAAAGGTGGAACAAGTTAGAAGGGCTAATGGGATGGAAGGGGAAGATAGAGAAGTAAGAGAGGAGACTGAGTGAGTAGTATACGTGGTAATGAGAGGAAGCTAGGTGTAAGTCAGTTGGATATGTATTTGGAGTTAAGATGAAGTGAGGTAGTTAAGCATGTTATAACAGGTCTGAGAGACTGAGTGAGGAGGGAAGGGGAGGGTAAGGGGTGAGCCAGAGCCTGCAGAGGAAGGAATGCAATGATCAGATGGTGTGAGGTGTGGTGGCTAGTGGAGAGGAGAGGAAGGGGAGGTAAAAGGAGGGTTACTAGTCTGGATTGGTGCATGGGCATGACCAGAGACTTTTTAAGTGAGTTTTAGTGCAGTCTTGAAGTGATTGCATGAAGGTAGTGTGGTTATAGAGGGGGGAGATTGTTCCATAATCTGGATATGATGCAGGAAAATAGTGCTTCTCCCACTGAGTTCCTGGGTTTGGTCACTAGCAGTACATTTTTGCTGCTGGAGTGTAGTGGTCTAGTGGAGCAGTAGGGCTGGAGAAGGTTTTGAAGCGATGGGACTTTAAGAGGATAGTTTACTAACTTGTGAGTAAGAGAGTTGATTCAGGTGAAGACGTTGAGGGAGTTCAAGCCAGTCAAGTTCTCTAAGTGAGATACAGTGGTGGCTACGGTAAGATGCACCAGTGGCAAACTTAGCAATTTTATTGTAGCAAGCCTTGATCTTGTTTAGGTCTGTTTATCTAAGGTAGATAAGTACAGGAGAGGCGTAGAGTAAAGTGGAGATTAGGTGGGAATTTGCAGCAGAAATTCTGGCTGTCTTGGTGAGGAATTGTTTGTTTCTGTACAATGCACCTTATTTTTTGTGAACCTTTTTTAAGCTAAGAGAAATGTGAGTGTCAAATCTGAGATTGTTATCAATCTCAACACCAAGTAGTTTAGTGTGTTCTGTTGGGGAGATGATGGTATTGTCTTTGGCTAGAATATTAAAGTGGGGGATAATTGGGTTAGATTTAGTGGGTTGGAAGATAAAGAGTTTAGTCTTGCTCGGGCTGAGTAATAACTGGGCATTAGATAGCCAGTTTTCTACAGATGAAAAGACTTCCTGTGTGATCTTGTGAAGTTCAGGTATAATTGAGCAGATGAGGGTGGAGTCATCTGCATACTCTATAAGAGAACTATGCTTGGTGGCTGTGAATAGATCATTTCTGAAGAGTGAGAATAGTAGGGGACCAAGGATGGAGCCTTGGGGAACACAGAGTGTTACAGGAAGTCAAGGAGATAGGTCATTATGACAGACAACTGATTGTTGGTGGACAGATAGCTGTGAAACCAATCAGTAGCTGATTGGGAAAAGGATAGGTTAGTGAGAACAGAGATTAGTAGTTTGTCTGAGATCATGTATAAAGCCTTGGATAGATCCAGAAATATAGCAGTGGAGAACAGGCCATTATTTTTATGATGAAGGATAGCATTAGTGAAAGACAGCAAGGTGATAGTAGTGCTGTGGTATGGCCTGAAGCCATGCTGAATACTGGAGAGGAGTTTATTAGCTAACAGGTAGTCTAAGACTTGAGAATGAATGCACTTCTCAAGTATCTTGGAAAGTGGAGAAAGGATGGTTGTGGGGCAGTAACTGGAAAGTTAAGTGGAGGAACCACCTTTATGGAGGGGAATGATGTGAGATATTTTCCACAGTGTGAGGACATAGCCTTCTGATGATGACCGATTAATTAAGATAGAGACTGGATAAGCTAAGGCTTCTGCTGCTATTTTTAGGTATTCAGAGGGGAGATTGTCAGCTGCAAGTTTTGTAGGCTTAAGTTTCAATAGAAGTTTTTTTTATATAGGAGGTAGGTACTGATGAAAAAGAAAAGACTGTGGGCAGAGTATTTGGTTTTGATGTAGGGAGGGTGGGTAGAGGGTTGTGTTGTTTAAGACAGAATGGTTTCAGTAAAGTGTCTATTGAATGAATCAGCAATACTGTTGGAAGAAGAGGGAGTGGTAGGTGGGGGGGGGGCTACTTTACCTGGGTGGAGAATTGAGTTTATTGTGGACCAGAACTTCTTAGGGTTGTGATGGGAGGTGTTTAGGGCAGACTGATAATATTGGGTTTTATCTTCTTTTATTTGTTTTATGACCTTGTTGAGCAACTCTAGGAATGACTGTCTAGAGGAGAGGTTTTTTGTTAAGCGCCAGTGCTCCCAGGCCTTATCTCTGATTTTCATTAGTGTCCTGGTGATTTTTTGTAGCCAAGGGGAGTACTGTGTTTTGACTGGCATTTCTTATAGGGGCATGTGTGTTTAGGGTGTTTAGGAAGGTGCTATTGAAGAAGTGGACGGCTTCATCCAGATTGAGGTACTTTAGTGGTGTCCAATCACATTTTTGAAGGGATAAGATAAAGGAGAGAGGGTTAAAGTTTACCCTATTTCGGATTTGCCTATAGATGATTGGTTTAGCACAATTTAAGTGGTGTTTCAGAAGGAATGTTGGAGTATGGTTACTGAGGCTGTCTGGTAGACAGCCAGCTAAGTATGAGTGAGGGTCTTTATTGATTAGTATCCAATCAAGAGTAGTATGTTTGTTAGTGTTTTTATTTATCCAGGTAGAAGACTGTATTCGTTGGGAGAAACCACAAAGGTTTAGGTGCTGGGCTGGATGATTGTTACTACAAGATAGCCAGTTGATATTAAAATCACCTAGGATTATGGTTTCTTGGGGTAGGGAATGGTTAGCCCAGATCAGGAGGTTTTCCAGGGGTGGGATGTTTTGGCCAGGTGGGAAGTAGCATATGATGCTGATTGTTTTTTTGGGGTTTAGTTTGAGGTTGGCATATATGATTTCTTCATTTCCAGTATGGGGGGCAGATATGTTTAGGATCTGAATGTCGAGGTGGTATTTAAACATTAGAGCCACACCACCCCCTCTCTTAGATAGTCTATCTACTCGAATAATGTTATAACCTGTTGGGAGTATTTCCTCTCTTTTGATGTGAGGTTTGAGCCAGGTTTCAGTCAGGATGAGAATATCAGGAGAGTATAAGGCCATGTTGGCATTTAGGTCATGTTATTAGTTATACTTCCGCTATTTAGACACATGAACAGGAGGTCAGATGGCTTTCTGTTGGATGTTAGTTGTGAGAAGGAGCAGCTGTTAGGCAGATTTTATAGATGAGGAGTCAATGATAGGACCAGGGTTAGGGTGGATATCACCATTGAGGGCTAATTTAGACAGGGCAGTAAACATAAAAGTTTTATAAATCTGGTAATTAATCTGTCATATTTTAGGGATATTTTTTGTTTGAATGTAACAGGTGACTGATAGTATGGTGGGTGTATTGGTATAGAGATTGTGATAGCATGACAAGTGCAATTAGTAGGAGGGTGATGGATAGAAGTGAGAGTAAGGGTGCAATGATAGTGGTGGGGTTTGTCTATTATGGAGTTCTGGTAGGATGTAAGGTGTGCAAGGTGCAGGTAAGGAGTGTAAGCACATTAGGTAGTAGCATGACTGTGTCAGATGAGCAGTTAGATTGGAAGTGGGTGGGGTACTGTGGGTGGCGGAGGAGATGGGTTACTAGTATTGTTCTGATTGGTTGCTGGTTATTGGGAGGGGTTAGTGCCTAGAATAAATGTAGATGTAGTGGGGGTGGGTGGGATTAGGTGGCAGGGTGGGGTGCAAGGTGAGCCTGTGCATAGCACGGGCGAACGGAGTGGGGCTTAAACCCCTCCAAGCTGTGGATCACCAGGTAAGTATCTGATGGCTTACCAGTGAGCAGAATTCAACTGCTGATGAGCACTTGTATCCTGATGATGAAATCAATTAAATAACAGCAATGCACTGTATCTCAGACAATTATCCCAGTAATTCTTTAGCTAGTCTATGCTGTAAGCTGTTAAGCAGTGCAGAAGCCGCATTATAAGAACAGTGGTTTCACGTGTTGCCGCACTGTTTTTAAGACAACATAATTCTGTCAACTTAATGTATTGACTTAATCTTTATGAGCTAGTATTACAATATACTGTAACATTTATATATCTATATTATAGAAATTAGCTATGCCTTGCAAGTAACACACCCAAAACCTAGTAACAAACTAATGTACACAATGCTAAAATGTCTATGCAACAGTTTCAGTCCTTATTTGAATGGAGCATCTAGAACTAGTAAATACAATGCAAAAATTACTAAGCAATGGTTAAAATTCCATTATACATGAATAGTTAACAATGTCAGAGTCCTTACTTGAACGGAGCACCCAATATGCCATGGGAAACGAACAACTGCAAAGGGAATTTAAAAATGGCACCCGAAACTTATAATAACTATGCTGTACTCTCAATTGACACTTTTGAGGGAGAGTGGATACTTCTGTCAATCACAAGTGGTTAACCAATAGGATTTTGGTCCTGAACCCTGGATGCTAGAAGTGTGGCTAGTGCAGAAAAAAACAATCTGTATTCCTGAGGTAAGGTAAAAATGTATAGAATAAGAAATCTGTGCTAATGCTGTTTTAAGATTCCAATAGTATGGGTTTGGCTAGAAGATGTTAAAGCCTCAATTTAATGTAATATTCCAATCCAATATTGGCTTTGGCTAGAAGATGTTAAAGCCTCAGTTTAATTTAATATTCCATTAAAGGTATAGTCTGGGTTTGGCTAGAAGATGTCATAGCCTCAATGTACCAAAAGACAATAAGGTAAAGAATACAGTGGGGATGATATGGGGCGGGAGAAGCATAAGCAGCAGTCATCCCTGGCAGGGTGCTCACTAGTACAGTTAGACCCTTGGTATTTCTAACAGCACAGGCAAAGATATGCTTGTGCAGAGATGAAGATTTATTTCTGTGTTACAACTAGGCATGAAAGTGCACCTATGTTGGTTCTCCTGGACTGTTTAGTTACTCTATGTCTGCATCAGAGGAATCCATGATTTCCCAGTTCCCTGTATTGGTTGGATTTGTTGAGACCATGAGATTAACTCAGGATGGGTAGCATAGCAAGGGGCAAGGAAAGTGGAGGGTATATTGAACGGAGCACCCAATACACCACGGGAGATGAACTACTGGAAAGAGAATTTAAAAATGCAGTTCAGTTGCATGTTGAAACTGGTTGAGTAAGGGAGATGTGATAAGGCTTTGCCTGCCCATCTGTATTTGGAGCAGAAGGCCAGGCTGCTTCCATGGTGATGGTAGAAACTGAGATCATGAGTAGAAACCAGAATAGGCACATGGGCAGGCTTGGGCCCAGGGCAGGGATGACGCCCATAGAGAATGCATCATACAATGCAGTGGCCTCAGGAATATGACACCATTAAGCAGCAGGAGGATAGAGATGTAATTAACAAACTAGGCTTCTGCGTACTCTTGGCTTTGCTACCAACCCCATGCACCTTGTCATTTGCTGTAGTAGCGGAGTCTACTGGGAACCCCTCTCCAATTGGTTAAATACCTGGATAAAGCTGCCTAATAGGAACTGGAAACATTAGACGCTGGAGGGGGCATTCTACCAGAAATATTACCCTCTAAGTAAGAAATTCCCACCATAGACTGGCAGAAAAATGTTCCGTATGGTAACCTTTTCCACCTATCCACCATACTCTAAAGAAAATGTATATTATAATGCCTATAATGAAGTTCATACCTTCAGCTTCAAAACATTTTTTTCTTTCTTCCATCTTTCCCCTTTATATTTATTTCACCAGATTGTCCTATTATTACCTTGTCTACCATACAGTGTCTCCTTTTTCCATCCTTCTTTCTAGTGTGAAAGTGTTAATTCCTCCTGTCTGTTCTTGTAAACCAGATTATTTTTTAGACTTTTATGGATCCTGTTGGCAAACTTTGACATCTGTCGCTTTGTTACACATTGAAACTAAATATTCTGCTACAGCTGTTCTCTGACACAACATGTGCAGAATGGTAGAATAGTTCCCCTCCACACTTAAGTCATTCCCCACACCCACCAATCCTGCAAATAAACTCCAGCATCTTATTGACTTTAGCAACATCTCTTTCATTTTGCAAATGTTGGCCCATTTCTGTTGTTACTAGCAGTTAAAAATCATTAGTTTATTGTCTACTCATCAGGGTGACTTGATGGCATTTTATCTCTGGGTTGCTGGTCCACAGATCAAGTGCATAGTACTTTCCTGCATTAAACATCAGTTCCCATTTTTGTGGTCACTCTGCTAGTCTCTTTTCATTCCTTTATACCCTAACCTCACAATCCCCCATTATCTCACCTATGTTACTATAAATCACTAACAGATTCATTATTTTCCAAATACCCCTCCTCCTGTATGACATGAATATACCAAAACTTTCTGGACCCAGGATTCGCTCCTGTGAGACCTCATGCCTTACAATATCTCTCTGTTTTGACAGGGTACTTCCACAACCACGCTGTTTCCTAACACTCAGCCACTCTTCATTTTTTTGGCTAAGCCTCCTAATCCAGGTTTTCAGCTTCCCTATTAGCCCCTTGCGTGAGACTGACTCAAAGACCTTGATAATGTCTAGGTATGCCATAACTATTGGATTCCCCTTATTAACTTACAGCAGGGTCTACACATAGAAGTGGGTCAGAATAAACTGCCAGTTATTTCTCGGTCACACGTAAATGCTGCTTCTTACCGTTCAAGCTGCTTATCTCCAGAAAACCAATTAGCCTTTTCCTCAGAATATTTGATATAATATTTCCTCCTGTTGAGGCACAGCTTGAATACCTGCATTTTTTCCACACTATCCTTCATATTTTTTTGTCATATAGTACCTCTGTGTCTTCCTTCTGTTTGTCTGGAATGTTGCTTCTTGCTATTGACTGACGTATTTTATCATGGTTTCTGTAAACACACCTACCAAATCCTTCAGGATCCTGACAGGTATGCTCTCAGAGTATTTTCATAGCTTCCTTTTTATGATATCACTAGTTAGCTCTTCATATTTTCACATTTTCCTTCCTTCTCTAGTACTTCCTGTTTATTTTATGAAGGCAGAGAAGCACAAACTTCATTGCAGATGTTTGCATCCTCAGTATCCTCACTGTGTTCTTTGCCTTCTCTTTACATCTCTGAAGCCCTGTTTTCACAGTTTTACTTTCTTTCATTCACCTGTGCACCTAAAGAAACTCCTTTCCCCCTCTCTGATTGCTACTGCTCATTCCCCATCCAGCCTTGCCGTAACATTTCTTAATACATTTGTCCTATTTGTGGTTTCCTCCTGTTCCTTTCTACCCACTGCCCATTTTGTATTCAAAATTCTTAATGCTATTGTTTTCTCTCACTGTTTTGCATCACGGTTAATCCCATTAATCTCTGCCTTTTCCTCGCTTTCTTTTTCAGTCTAGCATCCTTTTCATGGACGCCAATAAGCTTTTCTTAAAGCTATATCATGTGTTGTTTGCTCCCTTTGTTTCTCTCTCCCTAGACTCATTTCTTCCTCAAGTAATTCTGCCAGCCTGGTGAAACTCATTTTCATATGGTACTAAACACTGAGCCTCCTCATCCCTCTGTGTTCATCATCTCCCATTGTAAAAACCTCCATTGCCAGGGTTATTGTTGATCAGGGGTGCCATTACCTTTAGGACTGTAATCCCCTCATCCCTGTGTGAAAGCTATATGTCAGTTAGTTAATTTCCATAACTAGATCTGGATGCAAGGATAATCTGGTTTACACAAGAATAAGGTTGTGCAAAATTTCTATTTGCCATGTAATGTAAAAAACATAACAGGGTACTGCAAGGTGTGTGAGCATTCCCATTAAGTTAGCAAGACATGAGACAAAGCTAAGGTTGTTTTAGTGTCTTTGTATTTTATCGATGAACCATTTCAAAGGGCAGTCAGGAAATTATAGTACTTGGTGGTATCCCAAGCACCACCGATAAGAGGTATACACTGGTTGAGATTCTACTACTGGGTACACTGCGGCAGTGGCTCTGTCCTCTGCCAAGACAGACGCAGCATATGTTCTTTTGTAAATATTAAGCAAGGTAGGCTTTCCCCAGGAAATACTGACAGACTTGCTGACTTATTCTTTGAAGCTTTGTGGAGTAAAATATCTCAAGGCTGTACTCCTACCATCCACAAACACAGAATATGACGGAGGGCGGTTTAATACCACTCTTAAAATCATCTTCAAGATGGAATTCATTGAGGTATTTAGAAGGTATGTGTGAAACAGAATGGGGCAGGGGAAGTGGAGTAATGAATGAAAGGGTAGACTATACAGATTTTATTTAGCCACCAGAGAAATGGAATTTAAGGTTGGGTACCCATAATAATAAAGCATCTGTGTGAACTACACATAAACATTAAGGACTGCAATTGAGTGCTGGAGGATGTTATCATTTGAATATGCTATAATTACAAATAAAAAAAATGTTTTTGCTGAATGTATGAAGTACAAGACTAACATTTTACCATGTCTGGCAGTGGGAGAGAAAAACAGTAACAATTTGAAATGCTGAGACCCACTAGAGTGAGTCCTGAAACATGGAGACTGAATGCCCAAAAAATGGACTTACATATACTAAGCCTGAGCTAGACATTTCCAGGAATATTCCCCTTTTGCTGAGTTTCCTGGGTTTTCTGTCTTTTGTTTTTTTTTTTTTTGCTAGTCAGTACTTGGCATTTTGAATACTGACAGTTCAACAGAGAGCAAAAAACAAACACTTGACTGTAGAATGAGACATTAAAAAATAAATTTAATTAGGAATTCAGCTCTGCCAACAGCATACAAGATTGCATTTTATGCCTGGATGTGAATGTGTGTGCGGTTCATGTGGGTACGTGCATGAGTGCGTACTTGTAGATATGTACTTCAATTACATGTTGCTAGACAAGTAATGGCAAAATCAATGTATTTTCAGTAGACAACATATTTTATAAACTTTATTTCAGCCTGGAAATTTAATACAGTATTTCTAAGCTGGAGATATGCATTGGTAGAACCAGTCACCTGAGGAAGAATTAAAAGTTTCCCCTTCTCCAATATCCCTGTTGTGCTATGGCACTGGATTCCTCCCATTCACTACCCCACCTACCCATCTCATATTGTCATCTCTTTTAAGTTTTCACTTCAGTATTTGGTTGTCAAGCATGTTGGCAGCACAGCCCTCTGCTGCAGTGTTGTGATCTTTTGGAGACTATATTGCCAGCATATATAAGCAAAAGTATAAAAGGGGTACAGTAGATTCCACCACCCCCAGTATATACAGGAACTGTGCATATAATTTCTTAAAGTCAGGCTTTCCTTTGAACTGAACACAGTTTGCTTACTAATATTTCGTTGTTGTGTTATTGGAGTATTTGGTATTTCCAGTGTTTACTTTGCTTTTGAAGAGTTATGTATTTTATAATTTGTCTTATCACTACTTCAACAAACTAATACCTCAGACCTGGACCACAGAAAATGTAATGTTTCCCTGGAATCTAAAGAGGAAAACTGATGTTTCACTACTGAGTTCATACTAAAAGTAATGTTTCATCACAGAAAGTAATATCTCACAGTGGAATTTACAAAATTTGTATTTCCATGTGGAGTTTTCATAGAAATTAATGTTACCTTACATAAACCCAAGGATTCATTAGTCTTTAGAAGCAGGGAAACATTTTTTACATCCCTTAAGGCACTGTAATGACTTTTACAGCAATTTCTGTTCTGTTTTCTTTGCAGTTTAAGCTGTCAGACAAAGCAGTAGTCAGGTTCATTACAAGTCCCAAATGAAAAAATAAATATGCGCATTTCTCATTTTGTTTTACGTCACTAATGCATACAAATGCAGAACAGGCGCTCTCAATATTTATACTAATATAACTCACCAACCATAACAGTATAAACAAGTGTGAGTTCTCATCCTAATAGACGTGCAAGTATTCGCCTTAACAGCTGATCTTCAAGGGGTGACCTGCATTCAGTGAAGCAGCTGAGTACGTCCTTCTTATACATTCTATCATGGTTTTTACTTGGAACCTCAAAGTTTCTTACTTGAGGTACAGGACTCCTTTATCTCACTCTGGTTCTCCTTTTATCATGGAAAAGAAGCATGAACACCTGTGGGATCCCCACTGCGATGCTCTCATCCAAACAGGAAGTTAACATTTATAAGACAAAACACTAGTTAGAAGCTTATAAAATTATAAACTTGAAAAGTTTATAGAGGTGGTGATATAACAGTTGGAACATTCTAGATGAGATTGAGAGCAACAATACATCATATACTGAAGAAATCCATCTTGAAGATCAGTAGATAAAATGATTAGTTATGTATCTGTACTTTAAGGGACAGATTGCAGTTGAAGGGAGTTTGGGGTAAATTATGAGATTATTTCAAACTGAAAGATTAAAGAAAGCAGAAAGGACTAATTTTACCCATACTATTTTACTAAATTTTTAGTCAGCTTTGTTTTATTCCTGATATAGTCATGTCTGACACACTTGTTAATGAAGAGCATGTAGAATTTGCTGTCATTTTTACTTCTGTTATTGCTTAGCTTTGCATGTTACAGTAAATAATTAAAACATTTTTTTTTTAATTTTATACAGAGCTGTTTTATAGTTTGTGGCTAAAGTTATTCTTCATGGACATCTGATCAAATTGGTCTCTGTCCAGATTATCCTGGTTGTCAATTGTAAGTAAGTAAATAAATAAAACAAATTCCACAAATAAATAATAGAAAATCAAAAGGGATAGATCAGGGACATAACTTACATGCATATTAAATGTGTTCAGGATTGACAAAGTGGTGTTACAGACACTTTCAAAAGGCAATTGCTAGAGGCAGCCAGCATTTAGTACTGGTTAGCTTTCTGCGGATGAAATGCAATACAGCTGACATTCTATTTATATAGAGTTTGCATGGCACCTGACATGCCCTCTTGGGAAGCATGACCAAGACTTGACCTACTCATGCACCTTTCTGTGTTTGTGCACACATTCTGAGATACATGTGTACTTGATAATACAAATGTATGGTATAGAAAATAATTTCCCACTACTTTCTGCTCCTAGATAGAAAACTTGGAGGTTTATAGATTTATTGAAGATCAGCTAATAGATAACTATCAGGTATAAACTGGGACTCCTTCTCATTGAAATGTCGTCCTCTATAAATACCTGCTATGGCTTTCAGCACAAGTCATTGTGTAGTTCAGATATCCATTGGGAAGAGGTAATAGCATCTAGGTAATTTGATTTGCAGGTTATATGTTCACCCCAGTACAGAATTCGCCAAGCTGTTGTTCATTCACACACACTACGAAAATGACAGCATGTCCACGCTGTTGTTCGTTCACACACTAGAGAAATGACCACGCTGTTGTTCGTTCACACACTACAGAGATGACAGCATGTCCACGCTGTTGTTCGTTCGCACACTGCAGAAATGACAGCATGTCCACCTTGTTCAGAGTCCCAGCGGTTAAACCACAGGCTGGAAATGAAGAGCTTCTTTCAAAAAATTATATAACCAGTCCACGTTTGGCCAAAGCAATTTCACATTCTCCAGGTATGCAGAGACATGCACCTTGATATAATTCTAACTAAGGCCTAAGCCAAAATGTGAAAGAGAGCGACTAAGCAGATTTGTAAACCACAGACTAAGGAAAGTTATGTTGTTCAGTCCAGATGGCAATTTTCTTATGGTTTCTCTCGATTTAAATTCTCCAAGTTTTTTGGGTTTCTAATACCATAACGAAAATGGAGCCAATTCCTAAGTCAAGGTGTGATTAGCATTCACAAATGTATTATTGCTTCTGTCTTTGATGTTGATGATGTGGCTGCTGAGAAGAGCACTCTTGGCTATGTGCCCAGAATGGCCTATTTTTTTAGGATATATTGGTAGTATATCTAAGTATGACTAAATTATTTACTAGACCCATTGCTCCTACTACTATTGGAACTGTCTGAGCATTTTTCTTCCACATTGCTCTCATTTCTGCCTGCAAATCCTGATATTTTATGACTTTGTGTCTGTCTGTACATAAGACACTGTAAATACTGGGTGTGGCAATTTCAATGATCAGTGCTGCTTCTGTCTTTTTTTCTTGGTCTACTAAATCTGGTTTTCTCACATCTATTTTTTAACTTGGTAATGGGTGATCCTATGTGATTTACACATGATCACTCTAAAATACTTTGATGTTCATACTTCCAATGCTTCAGTATTGAAGTATTTGCACAATTCAAAATGCAGCAGTTTTGCCAACATTTTTTCTTCCATATCACCTTGTTCATGAGCCATAGAGGGGCTGCTCATATCCTACATGACCTATCAAATCTCCTTTGTGGACACTGACACAACTCTAGGTACTACCAGAATTACCATGTCCTGAGTTGGAGGTTGTCCATAGGTACTACCACAGGAACAACATCCTGAGTTGGAGGTTGTCCCTAAGTACTCCCACAGGAACCATGTCCTGAGTTGGAGGTTGTCCCTAGGTACTACCACAAGAGCCATGTCCTGAGTTGGAGGTTGTCCCTAGGTACTACCACAGGAACCATGTCCTGAGTTGGAGGTAGTTGTCCCTAGGTACTTCCACAGGAACAACGTCCTGAGTTGGAGGTAGTTGTCCCTAAGTACTACCACAGGAACCACGTCCTGAGTTGGAGGTTGTCCCTAGGTACTACCACAAAAGCCATGTCCTGAGTTGGAGGTTATTCCTAGCAACTACCACAAGATCCATGTCCTGAGTTGGAGGTTGTCCCTAGGTTCTACCACAGGAACCATGTCCTAAGTTGGAGGTAGTAGTCCCTAGGTACTACCACAGGAACCATGTCCTGAGTTGGAGGTTGTACCTAGGCACTACCAGAAGAACCGTGTCCTGAGATGGAGGTAGCTGTCCCTAGATACTACCACAGGAAATATGTCCTGAGTTGGAGGTAGCTGGCCCTAGGCACTACCACAGGAACCATGTCCTGAGTTGGATGTAGTTGTCCCTAGGTACTTCCACAGTAACTATGTCCTGAGATGGAGGTAGCTGTCCCTTGGTACTACCACAGGAACCATGTCCTGAGTTGGAGGTTGTCCCTAGGTACTACCACAAGAGCCATGTCCTGAGTTGGAGGTTGTCCCTAGGTACTACCACAGGAACCATGTTCTGAGTTGCAGGTAGTTGGCCCTAGGTACTACCACAGGAACCATGTCCTGAGTTGGAGGTAGTTGTCCCTAGGTAATACCACAGCAACCATGTCCTAAGTTGGAGGCTGTACCTAGGTACTACCACAGGAACCATGTCCTGAATTGGAGGTTGTCCCTGGGTGCTACCAGAAGAACCATGTCCTGAGACAGAGGTAGCTGTCTCTACGTACCACAGGAACCATGTCCTGAATTGGAGGTTGTCCCTAGGTACTACCACAGGAGCCATGTCCTGAGTTGGAGGATGTCCCTAGGTACTACCACAGGAACCATGTCCTGAGTTGGAGGTAGTTGTCCCTAGATACTACCACAGGAACCATGTCCTGAGTTGGAGGTAGTTGTCCCTAGGTACTACTATAGGACCCATGTCCTGAGTTGGAAGTAGTTGTCCCTAGGTACTTCCACAGGATCCATGTCCTGAGTTGGAGGTAGTTGTCCCTAGGTACTACCACAGGAACCATGTCTGGAGTTGGAGGTTGTCCCTAGGTAGTACCATAGGAACCATGTCTTGAGTTGGAGGTAGTTGTCCCCAGGTACTACCACAGGAACCATGTCCTGAGTTGGAACTAGTTGTCCCTAGGTACTACCACAGGAACCAGGTCCTGGGTTGGAGGTAGTTGTCCCTAGGTACTACCACAGGAACCATGTTCTAAGTTGGAGGTAGTTGTCCCTAGGTACTACCACAGGAACCATGTCCTGAGCTGGAGGTAGGTCTCCCTAGGTACTACCACAGGAACCATGTCCTGAGTTGGAGGAAGTTGTCCCTAGGTACTACCACAGCAACCATGTCCTGAGTTGGAGGTTGTACCTAGGTACTACCACAGGAACCGTGTCCTGAATTGGAGGTTGTCCTGGGTGCTACCAGAAGAACCATGTCCTGAGACGGAGGTAGCTGTCCTAGGTACTACCACAGCAACCATATCCTGAGTTGGTGGTTGTACCTAGGCACTACCACAGGAACCATGTCCTGAGTTGGAGGTAGTTGTCCCTAGATACTACCACAGGAACCATGTCCTGATTTGGAGGTAGTTGTCCCTAGGTACTACCACAGGAACCATGTCCTGAGTTGGAAGTAGTTGTCCCTAGGTACTTCCACAGGAACCATGTCCTGAGTTGGAGGTAGTTGTCCCTAGGTACTACCACAGGAACCATGTCCTGAGTTGGAGGTTGTCCCTAGGTAGTACCATAGGATCCATGTCCAGAGTTGGAGGTTGTGCCTAGGTACTACCATAGGAACCATGTCCGGAGTTGGAGGTAGTTGTCCCTAGGTACTACCACAGGAACCATGTCCTGAGCTGGAGGTAGGCCTCCCTAGGTACTACCACAAGAACCATGTCCTGAGTTGGAGGAAGTTGTCCCTAGGTACTACCACAGGAACCATGTCCTGAGTTGGAGGTAGGTCTCCCTAAGTACTACCACAGGAACCATGTCCTGAGTTGGAGGTAGTAGTCCCTAGGTACTACCACAGCAACCATGTCCTGAGTTGGAGGTTGTACCTAGGTACTACCACAGGAACCATGTCCTGAATTGGAGGTTGTCCTGGGTGCTACCAGAAGAACCATGTCCTGAGATGGAGGTAGCTGTCCCTAGGTACTACCACAGGAACCATGTCCTGAATTGGAGGTTGTCCATAGGTACTACCACAGGAGCCACGTCCTGAGTTGGAGGTTGTCCCTAGATACTACCACAGGAACCATGTCCTGAGTTGCAGGTAGTTGTCCCTAGGTACTACCACAGCAACCATGTCCTGAGTTGGAGGTTGTACTCAGGTACTAACACAGGAACCATGTCCTGAATTGGAGGTTGTCCCTGGGTGCTACCAGAAGAACCATATCCTGAGACAGAGGTAGCTGTCCCTATGTACTACCACAGGAACCATGTCCTGAATTGGAGGTTATCCCTAGGTACTACCACAGGAGCCATGTCCTGAGTTGGAGGTTGTCCCTAGGTACTACCACAGGAACCATGTCCTGAATTGGAGGTTGTCCTGGGTGCTACCAGAAGAACCATGTCCTGTGACGGAGGTAGCTGTCCCTAGGTACTACCACAGGAACCATGTCCTGAAATGGAGGTTGTCCCTAGGTACTACCACAGGAGCCATGTCCTGAGTTGGAGGTTGTCCCTAGGTACTACCACAGGAACCATGTCCTGCATTGGAGGTAGTTGTCCCTAGGTACTACCACAGCAACCATATCCTGAGTTGGAGGTTGTACCTAGGCACTACCACAGGAACCATGTCCTGAGTTGGAGGTAGTTGTCCCTAGATACTACCACAGGAACCATGTCCTGAGTTGGAGGTAGTTGTCCCTAGGTACTACCACAGGAACCATGTCCTGAGTTGGAGGTTGTCCTTAGGTAGTACCATAGGAACCATGTCCTGAGTTGGAGGTTGTCCCTAGGTACTACCACAGGAACGATGTCCTGAGTTGGAGGTAGTTGTCCCTAGGTACTACCACAGGAACCATGTACTGAGTTTGAAGTAATTGTCCCTAGGTACTACCACAGGAACCAGGTCCTGGGTTGGAGGTAGTTGTCCCTAGGTACTACCACAGGAACCATGTCCTGAGTTGGAGGTAGTTGTCCCTAGGTAATAACACAGGAACCATGTCCTGAGCTGGAGGTAGGCCTCCCTAGGTACTACCACAGGAACCATGTCCTGAGTTGGAGGAAGTTGTCCCTAGGTACTACCACAGGAACCATGTCCTGAGTTGGAGGTAGGTCTCCCTAAGTACTACCACAGGAACCATGTCCTGAGTTGGAGGTAGTAATCCCTAGGTACTACCACAGCAACCATGTCCTGAGTTGGAGGTTGTACCTAGGTACTACCACAGGAACCATGTCCTGAATTGGAGGTTGTCCTGGGTGCTACCAGAAGAACCATGTCCTGAGATGGAGGTAGCTGTCCCTAGGTACTACCACAGGAACCATGTCCTGAATTGGAGGTTGTCCCTAGGTACTACCGCAGGAGCCACGTCCTGAGTTGGAGGTTGTCCCTAGGTACTACCACAGGAACCAGGTCCTGGGTTGGAGGTAGTTGTCCCTAGGTACTACCACAGGAACCATGTCTTGAGTTGGATGTAGTTGTCCCTAGGTACTACCACAGCAACCATGTCCTGAGTTGGAGGTTGTACTCAGGTACTACCACAGGAACCATGTCCTGAATTGGAGGTTGTCCCTGGGTGCTACCAGAAGAACCATGTCCTGAGACAGAGGTAGCTGTCCCTATGTACTACCACAGGAACCATGTCCTGAACTGGAGGTTGTCCCTAGGTACTACCACAGGAGCCATGTCCTGAGTTGGAGGTTGTCCCTAGGTACTACCACAGGAACCATGTCCTGAGTTGGAGGTAGTTGTCCCTAGGTACTTCCACAGGAACAACATCCTGAGTTGGAGGTTCTCCCTAAGTACTACCACAGGAGCCACATCTTGAGTTGGAGGTTGTCCCTAGGTACTACCACAAAAGCCATGTCTTGAGTTGGAGGTTGTCCCTAGGTACTACCACAAGAACCATGTCCCGAGTTGGAGGTTGTACCTAGGCACTACCAGAAGAACCATGTCCTGAGACGGAGGTAGCTGTCCCTAGATACTACCACAGGAACCATGTCCTGAGTTGGAGGTAGCTGTTCCTAGGCATTACCACAGGAACCATGTCCTGAGTTGGAAGTAGTTGTCCCTAGGTACTTCCACAGTAACTATGTCCTGAGATGGAGGTAGCTGTCCCTTGGTACTACCACAGGAACCATGTCCTGAGTTGGAGGTTGTCCCTAGGTACTACCACAGGAGCCATGTCCTGAGTTGGAGGTTGTCCCTAGGTACTACCGCAGGAACCATGTCCTGAGTTGGAGGTAGTTGTCCCTAGATACTACCACAGGAACCATGTCCTGAGTTGGAGGTAGTTGTCCCTAGGTACTACCACAGGAACCATGTCTTGAGTTGGAGGTAGTTGTCCCTAGGTACTACCACAGGAACCATGTCCTGAGTTGGAGGTTGTCCCTAGGTACTACCACAAGAGCCATGTCCTGAGTTGGAGGTTGTCCCTAGGTACTACCACAGGAACCATGTTCTGAGTTGCAGGTAGTTGTCCCTAGGTACTACCACAGGAACCATGTCCTGAGTTGGAGGTAGTTGTCCCTAGGTAATACCACAGCAACCATGTCCTAAGTTGGAGGCTGTACCTAGGTACTACCACAGGAACCATGTCCTGAATTGGAGGTTGTCCCTGGGTGCTACCAGAAGAACCATGTCCTGAGACAGAGGTAGCTGTCTCTACGTACTACCACAGGAACCATGTCCTGAATTGGAGGTTGTCCCTAGGTACTACCACAGGAGCCATGTCCTGAGTTGGAGGATGTCCCTAGGTACTACCACAGGAACCATGTCCTGAGTTGGAGGTAGTTGTCCCTAGATACTACCACAGGAACCATGTCCTGAGTTGGAGGTAGTTGTCCCTAGGTACTACTATAGGACCCATGTCCTGAGTTGGAAGTAGTTGTCCCTAGTCACTTCCACAGGATCCATGTCCTGAGTTGGAGGTAGTTGTCCCTAGGTACTACCACAGGAACCATGTCTGGAGTTGGAGGTTGTCCCTAGGTAGTACCATAGGAACCATGTCCTGAGTTGGAGGTTATCCCTAGGTACTACCACAGGAACCATGTCTTGAGTTGGAGGTAGTTGTCCCCAGGTACTACCACAGGAACCATGTCCTGAGTTGGAAGTAGTTGTCCCTAGGTACTACCACAGGAACCAGGTCCTGGGTTGGAGGTAGTTGTCCCTAGGTACTACCACAGGAACCATGTTCTAAGTTGGAGGTAGTTGTCCCTAGGTACTACCACAGGAACCATGTCCTGAGCTGGAGGTAGGTCTCCCTAGGTACTACCACAGGAACCATGTCCTGAGTTGGAGGAAGTTGTCCCTAGGTACTACCACAGGAACCATGCCCTGAGTTGGAGGTAGGTCTCTCTAGGTACTACCACAGGAACCATGTCCTGAGTTGGAGGTAGTTGTCCCTAGGTACTACCACAGCAACCATGTCCTGAGTTGGAGGTTGTACCTAGGTACTACCACAGGAACCGTGTCCTGAATTGGAGGTTGTCCTGGGTGCTACCAGAAAAACCATGTCCTGAGACGGAGGTAGCTGTCCTAGGTACTACCACAGGAACCATGTCCTGAATTGGAGGTTGTCCCTAGGTACTACCACAGGAGCCATGTCCTGAGTTGGAGGTTGTCCCTAGGTACTACCACAGGAACCATGTCCTGAGTTGGAGGTAGTTGTCCCTAGGTACTACCACAGCAACCATATCCTGAGTTGGTGGTTGTACCTAGGCACTACCACAGGAACCATGTCCTGAGTTGGAGGTAGTTGTCCCTAGATACTACCACAGGAACCATGTCCTGATTTGGAGGTAGTTGTCCCTAGGTACTACCACAGGAACCATGTCCTGAGTTGGAAGTAGTTGTCCCTAGGTACTTCCACAGGAACCATGTCCTGAGTTGGAGGTAGTTGTCCCTAGGTACTACCACAGGAACCATGTCCTGAGTTGGAGGTTGTCCCTAGGTAGTACCATAGGAACCATGTCCAGAGTTGGAGGTTGTGCCTAGGTACTACCATAGGAACCATGTCCTGAGTTGGAGGTAGTTGTCCCTAGGTACTACCACAGGAACCATGTCCTGAGCTGGAGGTAGGCCTCCCTAGGTACTACCACAGGAACCATGTCCTGAGTTGGAGGAAGTTGTCCCTAGGTACTACCACAGGAACCATGTCCTGAGTTGGAGGTAGGTCTCCCTAAGTACTACCACAGGAACCATGTCCTGAGTTGGAGGTAGTAGTCCCTAGGTACTACCACAGCAACCATGTCCTGAGTTGGAGGTTGTACCTAGGTACTACCACAGGAACCATGTCCTGAATTGGAGGTTGTCCTGGGTGCTACCAGAAGAACCATGTCCTGAGTTGGAGGTAGCTGTCCCTAGGTACTACCACAGGAACCATGTCCTGAATTGGAGGTTGTCCATAGGTACTACCACAGGAGCCACGTCCTGAGTTGGAGGTTGTCCCTAGGTACTACCACAGGAACCATGTCCTGAGTTGCAGGTAGTTGTCCCTAGGTACTACCACAGCAACCATGTCCTGAGTTGGAGGTTGTACTCAGGTACTAACACAGGAACCATGTCCTGAATTGGAGGTTGTCCCTGGGTGCTACCAGAAGAACCATATCCTGAGACAGAGGTAGCTGTCCCTATGTACTACCACAGGAACCATGTCCTGAATTGGAGGTTATCCCTAGGTACTACCACAGGAGCCATGTCCTGAGTTGGAGGTTGTCCCTAGGTACTACCACAGGAACCATGTCCTGAATTGGAGGTTGTCCTGGGTGCTACCAGAAGAACCATGTCCTGTGACGGAGGTAGCTGTCCCTAGGTACTACCACAGGAACCATGTCCTGAAATGGAGGTTGTCCCTAGGTGCTACCACAGGAGCCATGTCCTGAGTTGGAGGTTGTCCCTAGGTACTACCACAGGAACCATGTCCTGAGTTGGAGGTTGTACCTAGGCACTACCACAGGAACCATGTCCTGAGTTGGAGGTAGTTGTCCCTAGATACTACCACAGGAACCATGTCCTGAGTTGGAGGTAGTTGTCCCTAGGTACTACCACAGGAACCATGTCCTGAGTTGGAGGTTGTCCTTAGGTAGTACCATAGGAACCATGTCCTGAGTTGGAGGTTGTCCCTAGGTACTACCACAGGAACGATGTCCTGAGTTGGAGGTAGTTGTCCCTAGGTACTACCACAGGAACCATGTACTGAGTTTGAAGTAATTGTCCCTAGGTACTACCACAGGAACCATATCCTGAGTTGGAGGTTGTACCTAGGCACTACCACAGGAACCATGTCCTGCATTGGAGGTAGTTGTCCCTAGGTACTACCACAGCAACCATATCCTGAGTTGGAG